>NC_092766.1:9784028-10011675 GCF_047496795.1 Chiloscyllium punctatum
ACCATCACCCCCCCTCCCCACCATCACCCCCCCCTCCTCCACCATCACCCCCCCCCTCCTCCACCATCACCCCCCCCTCCCCCACCATCACCCCCTCCCCCACCATCACCCCCTCCACCCCCACCATCACCCCCTCCCCCACCATCACCCCCTCCTCCCCACCATCACCCCCTCCTCCCCACCATCACCCCCTCCACCCCACCATCACCCCCTCCCCCACCATCACCCCCTCCTCGCCACCATCACCCCCTCCACCCCACCATCACCCCCCCCGCCCCCACCATCACCCCCCCCTCCTCACCATCACCCCCCCTCCCCCACCATCACCCCCTCCCCCACCATCACCCCCTCCACCCCACCATCACCCCCTCCACCCCACCATCAGCCCCTCCTCCCCCACCATCACCCCCTCCCCCACCATCACCCCCTCCACCACCATCACCCCCTCCCCCACCATCAACCCCTCCCCACCATCACCCCCCCTCCCCCACGATCACCCCCTCCTCCCACCATCACCCCCTCCCCCACCATCACCCCCCCTCCCCACCATCACCCCCTCCCCCACCATCACCCCCCCTCCCCCACCATCACCCCCTCCTCCCCTACGATTACCCCCTCCTCCCCACCATCACCCCCTCCCCCACCATCACCCCCTCCTCCCCACCATCACCCCCTCCCCCACCATCACCCCCCCTCCCCCACAATCACCCCCTCCTCCCCCACCATCACCCCCTCCTCTCCTCCCCCACCATCACCCCCTCCTCCCCCACCATCACCCCCTCCCCCACCATCACTCCCCCCTCCCCCACCATCACCCCCTCCTCCCCCACCATCACCCCCCTCCCCCCACCATCACCCCCCCTCCCCACCATCACCCCCTCCCCCACCATCACCCCCCCTCCCCCACCATCACCCCCTCCTCCCCACCATCACCCCCCCTCCCCACCATCACCCCCTCCTCCCCCACCATCACCCCCTCCACCCACCATCACCCCCCCTCCCCACCATCACCCCCCCTCCTCCACCATCACCCCCCCCTCCCCCACCATCACCCCCTCCCCCACCATCACCCCCTCCACCCCCACCATCACCCCCTCCCCCACCATCACCCCCTCCTCCCCCACCATCACCCCCTCCCCCACCATCACCCCCTCCTCCCCACCATCACCCCTCCACCCCACCATCACCCCCCCTCCCCACCATCACCCCCCCTCCTCCACCATCACCCCCCCTCCTCCACCATCACCCCCCCCTCCCCCACCATCACCCCTCCCCACCATCACCCCCTCCACCCCCACCATCACCCCCTCCCCCACCATCACCCCCTCCTCCCCCACCATCACCCCCTCCTCCCCACCATCACCCCCTCCACCCCACCATCACCCCCTCCTCCCCCACCATCACCCCCTCCCCACCATCACCCCCCCCTCCCCACCATCACCCCCCCCTCCTCCACCATCACCCCCCCCCTCCCCCACCATCACCCCCTCCCCCACCATCACCCCCTCCACCCCCACCATCACCCCCTCCCCCACCATCACCCCCTCCTCCCCACCATCACCCCCTCCTCCCCACCATCACCCCCTCCACCCCACCATCACCCCCTCCCCCACCATCACCCCCTCCTCCCCACCATCACCCCCTCCACCCCACCATCACCCCCCCCGCCCCCACCATCACCCCCCCCTCCTCCACCATCCCCCCCCCTCCCCCACCATCACCCCCTCCCCCACCATCACCCCCTCCACCCCACCATCACCCCCTCCACCCCACCATCACCCCCTCCTCCCCCACCATCACCCCCCTCCCCCACCATCACCCCCTCCACCACCATCACCCCCCTCCTCCCCACCATCACCCCCCTCCCCCACCATCACCCCCTCCCCCACCATCACCCCCCCTCCCCCAACATCACCCCCCCCCTCCCCCACGATCACCCCCTCCTCCCCCACCATCACCCCCTCCCCCACCATCACCCCCCCTCCCCCACCATCACCCCCTCCCCCACCATCACCCCCTCCCCCACCATCACCCCCCCCTCCCCCACGATCACCCCCTCCTCCCCACCATCACCCCCTCCCCCCACCATCACCCCCCCTCCCCCACCATCACCCCCTCCCCCACCATCACCCCCCCCTCCCCCACCATCACCCCTCCTCCCCCACGATTACCCCCTCCTCCCCACCATCACCCCCCTCCCCCACCATCACCCCCTCCTCCCCACCATCACCCCCTCCCCCACCATCACCCCCCCTCCCCCACCATCACCCCCCCTCCCCCACCATCACCCCCTCCTCCCCCACAATCACCCCCTCCTCCCCCACCATCACCCCCTCCTCTCCTCCCCCACCATCACCCCCTCCTCCCCCACCATCACCCCCTCCCCCACCATCACTCCCCCCTCCCCCACCATCACCCCCTCCTCCCCCACCATCACCCCCTCCCCCACCATCACCCCCTCCTCCCCCACCATCACCCCCTCCCCCACCATCACCCCCTCCTCCCCCACCATCACCCCCCCTCCCCCACCATCACCCCCTCCTCCCCCACGATTACCCCCTCCTCCCCCACCATCACCCCCTCCCCCACCATCACCCCCTCCTCCCCACCATCACCCCCTCCCCCACCATCACCCCCCTCCCCCACCATCACCCCCCCTCCCCCACCATCACCCCCTCCTCCCCCACAATCACCCCCTCCTCCCCCACCATCACCCCCTCCTCTCCTCCCCCACCATCACCCCCTCCTCCCCCACCATCACCCCCTCCCCCACCATCACTCCCCCCCTCCCCCACCATCACCCCCTCCTCCCCCACCATCACCCCCTCCCCCACCATCACCCCCTCCTCCCCCACCATCACCCCCTCCCCCACCATCACCCCCTCCTCCCCCACCATCACCCCCTCCCCCACCATCACCCCCCTCCTCCCCCACCATCACCCCCTCCTCCCCACCATCACCCCCTCCCCCACCATCATCCCCTCCTCCCCACCATCACCCCCCCACCATCACCCCCTCCTCCCCACCGTCACCTCTCCCCCACCATCACCACCTCCCCCACCAAATTGCCTTCCCCACCACCATCACCCCCTCCCCCTGACCAATACCGTCCAATGCACTGGTGCACTCTCTTAGTGTATGGGAGTCTGTAGGGTGCACTCCCTTGGTGAATGGGACACTATAGGGTGCACTCTCGGTGTATGGGAGACTATAGGGTACACCCTTGGTCGATGGGAGTCTGCAGGGTGCACTCTCTCGGTGTATGGGAGTCTCTGGGATCCACACATCTTGGTGTATGGGAGTCTATAGCGTGCACTGTCTCGGTGTATGGGAGTCTATAGCGTGCACTGTCTCGGTGTATGGGAGACTATAGGGTGCACTCTCTCGGTGTATGGGAGTCTGCAGGGTGCACTCTCTCAGTGTATGGGAGTCTATAGGATGCACACTCTTGGTGTATGGGAGTCTATAGTGTGCGCTTCTCAGTGTATGGGAGACTATAGGGTGCACTCTCTTGGTGTATGGGAGTCTATAGTGTGCACTCTCTCGGTGTCTGGGAGTCTGTAGTGTGCACTCTCTCGGTGTATGGGAGTCTATAGTGTGCACTCTCTCGGTGTATGGGAGTCTATAGTGTGCGCTCTCTCGGTATATGGGATACTATAGGGTGCACTCTCTCGCTGTATGGGAGTCTATAATGTGCACTCTCTCAGTGTATGGAGACTATAGTGTGCACTCTCTCAGTGTATGGGAGACTATAGTGTGTACTCTCTCGGTGTCTGGGAGTCTATAGTGTGCACTCTCTCGGTGTCTGGGAGTCTGTAGTGTGCACTCTCTCGGTGTATGGGAGTCGATAGTGTGCGCTCTCTCGGTATATGGGATACTATAGGGTGCACTCTCTCGCTGTATGGGAGTCTATAATGTGCACTCTCTCAGTGTATGGGAGACTATAGTGTGCACTCTCTCGGTGTCTGGGAGTCTGTAGTGTGCACTCTCTCGGTGTATGGGAGTCTATAGTGTGCGCTCTCTCGGTATATGGGATACTATAGGGTGCACTCTCTCACTGTATGGGAGTCTATAGGGTGCATTCTCAGTGTATGGCAAACTATAGGGTGCACTGTCTCCGTGTATGGGAGTCTGTAGGGTGTATTCTCTTGGTGTATGGGAGTCTATAGTGTGCACTCTCAGTGTATGGGAGTCTATAGAGTGCACTCTCTCAGGGTATGGGAGTCTGTAGGGTGCACGCTCGGTGTATGGGAGTTTATAGGGTGCACTCTCTCAGTGTATGGGAGTCTATAGGGTGCACTCTCTCAGTGTATGGGAGTCTGTAGGGTGCACTCTCTCGGTGTATGGCAGACTGTAGGGTGCACTCTCGGTGTCTGGGAGTCTGTAGGGTGCACTCACTCGGTGTATGGCAGTCTATAGTGTGCACTCTCTTGGTGTTTGGGAGTCTATAGGGTGCACTCTCTTGGGGTATAGGCGACTATAGGGTGCACTCTCTCGCTGTATGGGAGTCTATAGGGTGCACTCTCTCAGTGTATAGGAGTCTGTAGCGTGCACTCTGTATATAGGAGTCCATAGGGTGCACTGTCTCGGTTCATGGGAGTCTGTAGGGTGGAATCTCGGTGTATGGGAGTCTGTAGCGTGCTCTCGGTATATAGGAATCTATTGGGTGCACTATCTCAGTGTATGGGAGTCTATGGGGTGCACTGTCTCAGTGTATGGGAGTCTGTAGGGTGCACGCTCGCTGTATGGGAGTCTATAGGGTGCACTCTCTCAGTGTATGGGAGTCTGTAGGGTGCACGCTCGGTGTATGGGAGTCTATGGGGTGCACTGTCTCAGTGTATGGGAGTCTGTAGGGTGCACGCTCGCTGTATGGGAGTCTATAGGGTGCACTCTCTCAGTGTATGGGAGTCTGTAGGGTGGAATCTCGGTGTATGGGAGTCTGTAGCGTGCTCTCGGTATATAGGAATCTATTGGGTGCACTATCTCAGTGTATGGGAGTCTGTAGGGTGCACTGTCTCAGTGTATGGGAGTCTGTAGGGTGCACTCTCTCGGTATATAGGAATCTATTGGGTGCACTATCTCAGTGTATGGGAGTCTATGGGGTGCACTGTCTCAGTGTATGGGAGTCTGTAGGGTGCACTGTCTCAGTGTATGGGAGTCTATGGGTGCACTATCTCAGTGTATGGGAGTCTGTAGGGTGCACTGTCTCAGTGTATGGGAGTCTGTAGGGTGCACTGTCTCAGTGTATGGGAGTCTATGGGGTGCACTATCTCAGTGTATGGGAGTCTATGGGGTGCACTATCTCAGTGTATGGGAGTCTATGGGGTGCACTGTCTCAGTATATGGGAGTCTATGGGGTGCACTATCTCAGTGTATGGGAGTCTATGGGGTGCACTGTCTCAGTGTATGGGAGTCTATGGGGTGCACTGTCTCAGTGTATGGGAGTCTATGGGGTGCACTGTCTCAGTGTATGGGAGTCTATGGGGTGCACTATCTCAGTGTATGGGAGTCTATGGGGTGCACTGTCTCAGTGTATGGGAGTCTATGGGGTGCACTGTCTCAGTGTATGGGAGTCTATGGGGTGCACTGTCTCAGTGTATGGGAGTCTATGGGGTGCACTGTCTCAGTGTATGGGAGTCTATGGGGTGCACTATCTCAGTGTATGGGAGTCTGTAGGGTGCACTGTCTCAGTATATGGGAGTCTATGGGGTGCACTGTCTCAGTGTATGGGAGTCTATGGGGTGCACTGTCTCAGTGTATGGGAGTCTATGGGGTACACTATCTCAGTGTATGGGAGTCTATGGGGTGCACTATCTCAGTGTATGGGAGTCTATGGGGTGCACTGTCTCAGTGTATGGGAGTCTGTAGGGTGCACTGTCTCAGTGTATGGGAGTCTGTAGGGTGCACTGTCTCAGTGTATGGGAGTCTATGGGGTGCACTGTCTCAGTGTATGGGAGTCTATGGGGTGCACTGTCTCAGTGTATGGGAGTCTATGGGGTGCACTATCTCAGTGTATGGGAGTCTATGGGGTGCACTGTCTCAGTGTATGGGAGTCTATGGGGTACACTATCTCAGTGTATGGGAGTCTATGGGGTGCACTGTCTCAGTGTATGGGAGTCTATGGGGTGCACTGTCTCAGTGTATGGGAGTCTATGGGGTGCACTGTCTCAGTGTATGGGAGTCTATGGGGTGCACAGTCTCAGTGTATGGGAGTCTATGGGGTACACTATCTCAGTGTATGGGAGTCTGTAGGGTGCACTGTCTCAGTGTATGGGAGTCGATGGGGTGCACTGTCTCAGTGTATGGGAGTCTATGGGGTACACTATCTCAGTGTATGGGAGTCTGTAGGGTGCACTGTCTCAGTGTATGGGAGTCTATGGGGTGCACTGTCTCAGTGTATGGGAGTCTGTAGGGTGCACTGTCTCAGTGTATGGGAGTCTATGGGGTGCACTGTCTCAGTGTATGGGAGTCTGTAGGGTGCACTGTCTCAGTGTATGGGAGTCTATGGGGTGCACTGTCTCAGTGTATGGGAGTCTATGGGGTACACTATCTCAGTGTATGGGAGTCTGTAGGGTGCACTGTCTCAGTGTATGGGAGTCTGTAGGGTGCACTGTCTCAGTGTATGGGAGTCTGTAGGGTGCACTGTCTCAGTGTATGGGAGTCTATGGGGTGCACTGTCTCAGTGTATGGGAGTCTATGGGGTGCACTGTCTCAGTGTATGGGAGTCTATGGGGTGCACTGTCTCAGTGTATGGGAGTCTATGGGGTGCACTATCTCAGTGTATGGGAGTCTGTAGGGTGCACTGTCTCAGTGTATGGGAGTCTGTAGGGTGCACTGTCTCAGTGTATGGGAGTCTATGGGGTGCACTGTCTCAGTGTATGGGAGTCTATGGGGTACACTATCTCAGTGTATGGGAGTCTGTAGGGTGCACTGTCTCAGTGTATGGGAGTCTATGGGGTGCACTGTCTCAGTGTATGGGAGTCTGTAGGGTGCACTGTCTCAGTGTATGGGAGTCTATGGGGTGCACTGTCTCAGTGTATGGGAGTCTATGGGGTGCACTGTCTCAGTGTATGGGAGTCTATGGGGTGCACTGTCTCAGTGTATGGGAGTCTGTAGGGTGCACTGTCTCAGTGTATGGGAGTCTGTAGGGTGCACTATCTCAGTATATGGGAGTCTGTAGGGTGCACTATCTCAGTGTATGGGAGTCTGTAGGGTGCACTGTCTCAGTGTATGGGAGTCTGTAGGGTGCACTGTCTCAGTGTATGGGAGTCTATGGGGTGCACTATCTCAGTGTATGGGAGTCTATGGGGTGCACTATCTCAGTATATGGGAGTCTGTAGGGTGCACTATCTCAGTGTATGGGAGTCTGTAGGGTGCACTGTCTCAGTGTATGGGAGTCTGTAGGGTGCACTGTCTCAGTGTATGGGAGTCTGTAGGGTGCACTGTCTCAGTGTATGGGAGTCTATGGGGTGCACTATCTCAGTGTATGGGAGTCTATGGGGTGCACTATCTCAGTATATGGGAGTCTGTAGGGTGCACTATCTCAGTGTATGGGAGTCTGTAGGGTGCACTGTCTCAGTGTATGGGAGTCTGTAGGGTGCACTGTCTCAGTGTATGGGAGTCTGTAGGGTGCACTGTCTCAGTGTATGGGAGTCTATGGGGTACACTATCTCAGTGTATGGGAGTCTGTAGGGTGCACTGTCTCAGTGTATGGGAGTCTGTAGGGTGCACTGTCTCAGTGTATGGGAGTCTGTAGGGTGCACTGTCTCAGTGTATGGGAGTCTGTAGGGTGCACTGTCTCAGTGTATGGGAGTCTGTAGGGTGCACTGTCTCAGTGTATGGGAGTCTATGGGGTACACTATCTCAGTGTATGGGAGTCTGTAGGGTGCACTGTCTCAGTGTATGGGAGTCTGTAGGGTGCACTGTCTCAGTGTATGGGAGTCTATGGGGTACACTATCTCAGTGTATGGGAGTCTGTAGGGTGCACTGTCTCAGTGTATGGGAGTCTGTAGGGTGCACTGTCTCAGTGTATGGGAGTCTGTTGGGTGCACTATCTCAGTATATGGGAGTCTGTAGGGTGCACTATCTCAGTGTATGGGAGTCTGTAGGGTGCACTGTCTCAGTGTATGGGAGTCTGTAGGGTGCACTGTCTCAGTGTATGGGAGTCTATGGGGTACACTATCTCAGTGTATGGGAGTCTGTAGGGTGCACTGTCTCAGTGTATGGGAGTCTGTAGGGTGCACTATCTCAGTGTATGGGAGTCTGTAGGGTGCACTGTCTCAGTGTATGGGAGTCTGTCGGGTGCACTGTCTCAGTGTATGGGAGTCTATGGGGTGCACTGTCTCAGTGTATGGGAGTCTGTAGGGTGCAGTGTCTCAGTGTATGGGAGTCTGTAGGGTGCACTGTCTCAGTGTATGGGAGTCTATGGGGTACACTATCTCAGTATATGGGAGTCTGTAGGGTGCACTGTCTCAGTGTATGGGAGTCTGTAGGGTGCACTGTCTCAGTGTATGGGAGTCTGTAGGGTGCACTGTCTCAGTGTATGGGAGTCTATGGGGTACACTATCTCAGTATATGGGAGTCTATGGGGTACACTATCTCAGTATATGGGAGTCTGTAGGGTGCACTGTCTCAGTGTATGGGAGTCTATGGGGTACACTATCTCAGTATATGGGAGTCTGTAGGGTGCACTGTCTCAGTGTATGGGAGTCTGTAGGGTGCACTGTCTCAGTGTATGGGAGTCTGTAGGGTCCACGCTCGGTGTATGGGAGTCTGTAGGGTGCACTGTCTCAGTGTATGGGAGTCTGTAGGGTGCACTGTCTCAGTGTATGGGAGTCTGTAGGGTCCACGCTCGGTGTATGGGAATGATTAGGGTACACTGTCCCAGACGTACTGAACCTGTTATGTGTACAGCCCCACGACTCTGTAAGCAGACCAGGCTGTGACTGGATCCCCATCACATGGGTAACTATAATGGGATGGTGAATAAAGCTGCTATTTACCAGGCCACTTTCACTGCCATTGCTGTCTTGGTCTCCCGGCCGCCCTGACGACTGATATTTCTGGCAGCCTCCACCACTTCCCGTGCAGTCTTGTGTTCGCCCAGACTGAACTCATGAACCACTGTCTCTGCATACTGCAGCACTCCAATCTAAGGGCAGGAAGCAAAGTCAGAGCAATCAGACTGTGACCAAACATTCCCCTCAGCCTGTGTTAAATCCTACAAAGCTGTTTGTCTGTCCCAACGAGGGAAACAACCTTCACATTGGAAATGGGAAAGTAGCAAATCTGAGCCAGTCCTAGACATCCAATGTACACAGCAGCTGCACAACCAGCACATTGGTTTCCAAGTGTTCGAGGATTTCCTCTGGTATACCCCCTGTTTTACCCCACTGGGTGTACATACACCAGCCATCCTCTGCCAGTTCTGAAACCTGAAGGTGCTGGCTGCACATTAACCAGCAACTTTAAGGTACCACAACTGCACAGCAGTGAAAATAAAGTCCACGCTAACTTCGATCATATTAGCTGCACCACGACAAACTGAATTAGAGAGCTAGCACTGACACCCCAGCAACATTCCCATCACTCCTCCCTCATCCGGCCCTCCCTCAGTACTGACCCCTCCCTCAGCACTGACCCTCCGACAGTGCGGCGCTCCCTCAGCACTGACCCTCCGACAGTGCGGCGCTCCCTCAGCACTGACCCTCCGACAGTGCAGCACTCCCTCAGTACTGACCCTCCGACAGTGCGGCGCTCCCTCAGCACTGACCCTCCGACAGTGCAGCACTCCCTCAGTACTGACCCCTCCCTCAGTACTGACCCTCCGACAGTGCCCACTCCCTCAGCACTGACCCTCTGACAGTGCCCACTCCCTCAGCACTGACCCTCTGACAGTGCCCACTCCCTCAGCACTGACCCTCTGACAGTGCCCACTCCCTCAGCACTGACCCTCCGACAGTGTCCACTCCCTCAACACTGACCCTCTGACAATGTCCGCTGCCTCAGCACTGACCCTCTGACAGTGCGTCGCTCCCTCAGAACTGACCCTCCGACAGTGTCCACTCCCTCAACACTGACCCTCTGACAATGTCCGCTCCCTCAGAGCTGTCCCTCTGACAATGTCCGCTGCCTCAGCACTGATCCTCTGACAGTGTGGCGCTCCCTCAGCACTGTCCCTCAGACAGTGTGCTCTCCCTCAGCACTGATCCTCCGACAGTGCGGCACTCCCTCAGCACTGACCCTCCGACAGTGCGGCACTCCCTCAGCACTGACCCTCCGACAGTGTGGCACTCCCTCAGCACTGACCCTCCGACAGTGCGGCACTCCCTCAGCACTGACCCTCCGACAGTGTGGAGCTCCCTCAGCACTGTCCCTCTGACAGTGCCTGCTCCCTCAGCACTGACCCTCCGACAGTGCGGCGCTCCCTCAGCACTGTCCCCCAGACAGTGTGCGCTCCCTCAGCACTGACCCTCCGACAGTGTGGCGTTCCCTCTGCACTGTCCCTCTGACAGTATCTTCTCCCAGAGCACGGTCCCTCTGACAGTGTCCGTTCCCTCAGTACTGTCCCTCTAACAGTGTCCGCTCCCTCAGCACTGACCCTCCGACAGTGTGGCGCTCCCTCAGCACTGTCCCTCCGATAGTGCCCACTCCCTCAGCACTGACCCTCCGACAGTGCCCACTCCCTCAGCACTGTCCCTCTGACAGTGTCCGCTCCCTCAGCACTGACCCTCCGACAGTGATCACTCCCTCAGCACTGACCCTCCGACAGTGCGGCGCTCCCTCAGCACTGACCCTCCGACAGTGCCCACTCCCTCAGCACTGACCCTCCGACAGTGCGGCACTCCCTCAGCACTGACCCTCCGACAGTGCCCACTCCCTCAGCACTGACCCTCCGACAGTGCGGCACTCCCTCAGCACTGACCCTCCGACAGTGCGGCGCTCCCTCAGCACTGACCCTCCGACAGTGCCCACTCCCTCAGCACTGACCCTCCGACAGTGCGGCGCTCCCTCAGCACTGACCCTCCGACAGTGCGGCGCTCCCTCATCACTGACCCTCCGACAGTGCCCACTCCCTCAGCACTGACCCTCCGACAGTGCGGCGCTCCCTCAGCACTGACCCTCCGACAGTGCGGCGCTCCCTCATCACTGACCCTCCGACAGTGCCCACTCCCTCAGCACTGACCCTCCAACAGTGCGGCGCTCCCTCAGCACTGACCCTCCGACAGTGCGGCGCTCCCTCAGCACTGACCCTCCGACAGTGCGGCACTCCCTCAGCACTAACCCTCCGACAGTGCCCACTCCCTCAGCACTGACCCTCCGACAGTGCGGCACTCCCTCAGCACTGACCCTCCGACAGTGCGGCACTCCCTCAGCACTGACCCTCCGACAGTGCGGCATTCCCTCAGCACTGACCCTCCGACAGTGCGGCACTCCCTCAGCACTGACCCTCCGACAGTGCGGCACTCCCTCAGCACTGACCCTCCGACAGTGCGGCACTCCCTCAGCGCTGACCCTCCAACAGTGCCCAGTCCCTCAGCACTGACCCTCCGACAGTGCGGCACTCCCTCAGCACTGACCCTCCGACAGTGCGGCGCTCCCTCAGCACTGACCCTCCGACAGTGCCCACTCCCTCAGCACTGACCCTCCGACAGTGCGTCGCTCCCTCAGCACTGACCCTCCGACAATGCGGCGCTCCCTCAGCACTGACCCTCCGACAGTGCGGCACTCCCTCAGCACTGACCCTCCGACAGTGCCCACTCCCTCAGCACTGACCCTCCGACAGTGCGTCGCTCCCTCAGCACTGACCCTCCGACAGTGCGTCGCTCCCTCAGCACTGACCCTCCGACAATGCCAACAACAGTTACCAGCAGTAGTGGGCGACCTGATCCTTCCAGCTTCCTCTGCCATTCAATATGTTCATGGCTGATCATCCAACTCTGTCTCCTTTTCCTGCTTCACCATTCTATCCTGCTAGCCTTGAAAACTGAAGTCCTACAGCGTGGGGGCAGGTCTTTGGGCCCAAACTGGCCCAACCTTTGGAAACATTAAATGTTTTGGCCTCAACTGCTTTCCCTGGCAGAGAATTCCACAGGCTCACCTGTCTCTCGGTGAAGAAATGTCTCCCCATCCCTGACCTAAAAGGCCTACTCTATGTCACCACACAGTCCCGTCTTCGGGAACACCCTAGCTTTCTGAGAAGAGCATTGGAAGTGCAGTTCTGGGTTATTCCTTTTTCTGGCCTGAGGCCTGAGCCCATGACTGTCAAACCCAGATTGAAGGGTTACCTAAAGGGGTACGGCTGGCACCTAGATGCTCATACTCTTGACTAACTTTAACCCTCTGTTATATTTTGGTGAAATAGAACCTCATGCATCACAGTGGACTCCTCCTGTGCCAGAATAGCTGTTCAGCAAGCTGTTCCCCAATGAGTTTTCACATCTGTTGTAACAAGCAGCTATGATTGCTTTTCTGAGCGATGGGGACCTGTACGCAGAGAGGGACTGATTGCAGTGCGTCCCTGAGATCTTGCAGTTCTCCTGCAGGTAAAAGGTCACTCGCTTTAACCGGTTGGCCAAGGTCTGGATTTGAATTTGGTTGACAATATTATACAGCTGCAAGTCTTTTCCAAGTCTATCATTGCTTATTTATGTAGAAAATGGGAGGGGAGAGGAAATACCTGTGGCTTTTTTGTAATTATATGCATCAATTTAAAATAGAGTCTGTATACATTGGTCAACGCCCAGCAGTCGGTGCGGCTGTGGTCCCTCCTCAGTGAGTCCACAAGTGGCTAACGCTCCAGTGGGCGAAGAGTTACTGTCAGTCTCACACAGTGATGTTTGCATTCAGTACTGAGGTAGTAACTGTTACACCATTATCCTCCACACTCAATGACTGAGAAACTCACCGACACGCAGGAAAATGTGAAAAATGTGAAGCATTTACGAGATTGAAAGCAGGTTTATAAACTACAATGATAGTGGAGTTAAATACCAGAGGTGGAGCGGGTGAGGGTGAGGGAGTTAGGGAGTGAGGGTGAGGGACTGAGGGTGAGGGTGAAGACTGGAGGTGGAGTGAGGGAGAGTGAGGGTGAACACAGGAGGTGGAGCGAGTGAGGGTGAGAGAGTGAGGGTGAGGGACTGAGGGTGAGGGTGAACACGGGAGGTGGAGGGAGTGAGGGTGAGGGTGAACACAGGAGGTGGAGGGAGTGGGGGTGAGGGAGTGAGGGTGGAGGGAGTGAGGGTGAGGGAGTGAGGGTGAGGGAGTGAGGGTGAGAGTGATTACAGGAGGTGGAGGGAGTGAGACTGAGGAAGTAAGGTTGAAGGAGTGAGGGTGAGGGAGTGAGGATGAAGGTGAACACGGGAGGTGGAAGGAGTGAGAGTGAGGGAGTAAGGTTGAAGGAGTGAGGGTGAGGGTGAAGGAGTGAGGGTGAAGGTGAACACGGGAGGCGGAGGGAGTGAGGGTGAGGGAGTGAGGGTGAGGGTGAACACGGGAGGTGGAGGGAGTGAGGGTGAGGGAGTAAGGTTGAAGGAGTGAGGGTGAGGGTGAAGGAGTGAGGGTGAAGGTGAACACGGGAGGCGTAGGGAGTGAGGGTGAGGGAGTGAGGGTGAGGGTGAACACGGGAGGTGGAGGGAGTGGGGGTGAGGGAGTGAGGGTGAGGGTGAACACAGGAGGTGGAAGGAGTGAGAGTGAGGGAGTAAGGTTGAAGGAGTGAGGGTGAGGGTGAAGGAGTGAGGGTGAGGGTGAACACGGGAGGTGGAGGGAGTGGGGGTGAGGGAGTGAGGGTGAGGGTGAACACGGGAGGTGGAGGGAGTGAGGGTGAGGGAGTGAAGGTGGGGGTGAACATGGGAGGTGGAGGGAGTGGGGGTGAGGGAGTGAGGGTGAGGGTGAACACGGGAGGTGGAGGGAGTGAGGGTGAGGGAGTGAAGGTGAGGGTGAACATGGGAGGTGGAGGGAGTGGGGGTGAGGGAGTGAGGGTGAGGGAGTGAGAGTGAGGGTGAACACAGGAGGTGGAGGGAGTGAGGGTGAGGGAGTGAGGGTGAGGGTGAACACGGGAGGTGGAGGGAGTGAGGGTGAGGGAGTGAGGGTGAACACGGGAGGTGGAGGGAGTGAGGGTGAGGTAGTGAGGGTGAGGGTGAACACGGGAGGTGGAGGGAGTGAGGGTGAGGGAGTGAGGGTGAGGGTGAACACGGGAGGTGGAGGGAGTGAGGGTGAGGGAGTGAGGGTGAACACGGGAGGTGGTGGGAGTGAGGGTGAGGTAGTGAGGGTGAGGGTGAACACAGGGGGTGGAGGGAGTGAGGGTGAGGGAGTGAGGGTGAGGATGAACACGGGAGGTGGAGGGAGTGAGGGTGAGGGTGAACATGGTAGGTGGAGGGAGTGAGGGTGAGGGTGAATACAGGAGGTGGAGGGAGTGAGGGTGAGGGAGTGAGGGTGAGGGTGAACACGGTAGGTGGAGGGAGTGAGGGTGAAGGTGAACATGGGAGGTGGAGGGAGTGAGGGTGAGGGAGTGAGGGTGAGGGTGAACACGGGAGGTGGAGGGAGTGAGGGTGAGGGAGTGAGGGTGAGGGTGAACACGGGAGGTGGAGGGAGTGAGGGTGAGGGAGTGAAGGTGAGGGTGAATACAGGAGGTGGAGGGAGTGAGGGTGAGGGAGTGAAGGTGAGGATGAACACAGGGGGTGGAGGGAGTGAGGGTCGAGGGAGTGAGGGTGAGGGTGAACACAGGAGGTGGAGGGAGTGAGGGTGAGGGAGTGAAGGTGAGGGTGAACACAGAGGGTGAGGGAGTGAGGGTCGAGGGAGTGAGGGTGAGGGTGAACACAGGAGGTGGAGGGAGTGAGGGTGAGGGAGTGAAGGTGAGGGTGAACACAGAGGGTGAGGGAGTGAGGGTCGAGGGAGTGAGGGTGAGGGTGTATACCGGAGGTGGAGGGAGTGAGGGTGAGGGTGAACACGGGAGGTGGAGGGAGTGAGGGTGAGGGAGTGAAGGTGAGGGTGAACACAGAGGGTGAGGGAGTGAGGGTCGAGGGAGTGAGGGTGAGGGTGTATACCGGAGGTGGAGGGACTGAGGGTGAGGGTGAACATGGAGGTGAAGTGAGTGAGGGTGAGGTGGGTCTGTGTGAAAATGGAGACTGAAATTTCAGTTTTCCCCACTTTATTCAGAGGAGTTCTCAATGAAAACGCAGCAGCAGTTTAAAATGACCTGACTCTTAGCAGTTCTCTCGCAGGTGGAGAAACACTGTGAAAATTAGCGCAGCAAAGATTTCAGTGACTCCATGGAAGAGGGTGACTGGAGAGAAAGAGAGTGATGATGAAAGTTTCACACTTGCCTGTATCTGCTTTGGGCCAATGTGGAATTTGTTGAGGACATTGCTGAGGAACCTCTGTACCTCGTACCACGGGTAGATACTGTTTGACCCATCCAACAGAATGACAATGTCCATGGACATCCCACAGTCTGAAACAAAGGCAGAGCCCGGTACAGAGATACAGATAAAGCAATAAGACAGGAAGCAAGCTGAAATTCCAGCATATTCTGACCCCTCTCCCTGAACTCACAGATCTTGCTCTGGAATCTAGAGGGTGATATCTCAAAACATCACAATTCACACCATGTGTCACGTTAAAACTGCTTGAATGAAGGGTTGTATTGACAGAGTGCTTTTCATGACCTTGGATCATGTGGTCCTCTTCTGATGTTTAGTCACTATCAGCATGTTAGAAACACAGCAGCTAATGTGCACACAGTAAGATCCCACAATTAATAACATGGCCTGTTCTTCTGTTATTTCAATGACGTTAATCAAAGGTTAAAGATTGGCCAGACCAGCTCAGAGAACTCCCCTGTTTTAACTCAAAATAGTGCCATGGGATCTCTTCCATTCACTGAAGAGGGTAGATGGAAGGTTGGTTTCAAGTCTCATCCATAAACTAAAACATTGTCGGGCTTGGGTGAAATATTGAAGGATCTGGAGTGGGACTTGAACTTACAACCTTCTGACTGAGAAGCAAGGTCCTCGCTTATATCTAGTGGCAATGGGAACAATGTCCGAAGAGAAAGAGAGACATCTGACCAAGGCACCAGAGGGTGGGATGGAGGCGTATGTAACAAGGCGTCCCTCCAATTCCTCTTCACCAACTAGGTCAGATTCCACCTCAATGTTCCAATTCCTGCACCCAACTTTGAAAGAAAAACTCTTGTAAAGAAAGCCCAGAGCAAAGAAGCTTAATCCTGACCACGTGATGTTTGGTGTTTTACACAACACCTCGATGCCGTCAGGGAATGGTCTGTTCCTTGTGGTGAGTGGAAGGCTCTTCATCTCTGACCAGAGCTAGGAGGGGCACTGTGAGGACACTGCTCATACAGTGGGGCACTGCGAGGACACTGCTCATACAGTGAGGCACTGCGAGGACACTGCTAATACAGTGGGGCACTACGAGGACACTGCTCATACAGTGGGGCACTGTGAGGACACTGCTAATACAGTGGGGCACTGTGAGGACACTGCTCATACAGTGGGACACTGCGAGGACACTGCTAATACAGTGGGGCACTGTGAGGACACTGCTCATACAGTGGGGCACTGCGAGGACACTGCTAATACAGTGGGGCACTGTGAGGACACTGCTCATACAGTGGGGCACTGCGAGGACACTGCTAATACAGTGGGGCACTGTGAGGACACTGCTCATACAGTGGGGCACTGTGAGGACACTGCTCATACAGTGGGGCACTGTTAATACAGTGGGACACCACGGGGACACTGTTAATACAGTGGGACACTGCGGGGACACTTCTAATACAGTGGGACACTGTCAGGACACTGCTAATACAGTGGGGCACTGTGAGGACACTGCTCATACAGTGGGGCACTGTGAGGACACTGCTCATACAGTGGGGCACTGTGAGGACACTGCTCATACAGTGGGGCACTGCGAGGTCACTGCTCATACAGTGGGACACTGTGAGGACACTGTTCATACAGTGGGGCACTGTGAGGACACTGTTCATACAGTGGGGCACTGTGAGGACACTGTTCATACAGTGGGGCACTGTGAGGACACTGCTAATACAGTGGGACACTGTAAGGACACTGCTAATACAGTGGGGCACTGTGAGGACACTGTTAATACAGTGGGGCACTGTGAGGACACTGCTCATACAGTGGGGCACTGTGAGGACACTGCTCATACAGTGGGGCACTGCGAGGACACTGCTAATACAGTGGGACACTGTGAGGACACTGTTCGTACAGTGGGGCACTGCGAGGACACTGCTCATACAGTGGGGCACTGCGAGGACACTGCTAATACAGTGGGGCACTGTGAGGACACTGCTCGTACAGTGGGGCACTGTGAGGACACTGCTAATACAGTGGGGCACTGTGAGGACACTGCTCATACAGTGGGACACTGTGAGGACACTGCTCATACAGTGGGGCACTGTGACGACACTGCTCATACAGTGGGACACTGTGAGGACACTGCTAATACAGTGGGGCACTGTGAGGACACTGCTCATACAGTGGGGCACTGCAGGGACACTGCTCATACAGTGGGACACTGCGAGGACACTGCTCATACAGTGGGGCACTGTGAGGACACAGTTAATACAGTGGGGCACTGTGAGGACACTGCTCATACAGTGGGGCACTGTCAGGACACTGCTCATACAGTGGGGCACTGTGAGGACACTGCTCATACAGTGGGACACTGTGAGGACACTGCTAATACAGTGGGGCACTGTGAGGACACTGCTCATACAGTGGGACACTGTGAGGACACTGCTAATACAGTGGGGCACTGCGAGGACACTGCTAATACAGTGGGGCACTGCGAGGACACTGCTAATACAGTGGGGCACTGTGAGGACACTGCTCATACAGTGGGGCACTGCGAGGACACTGCTAATACAGTGGGGCACTGTGATGACACTGCTCATACAGTGGGGCACTGCGAGGACACTGCTAATACAGTGGGGCACTGTGAGGACACTGGTCATACAGTGGGACACTGCGAGGACACTGTTCATACAGTGGAGCACTGTGAGGTCACTCCTCATACAGTGGAGCACTGCGACGACACTGCTCATACAGTGGGGCACTGTGAGGACACTGCTCTTACAGTGGGGCACTGTGAGGACACTGCTCATACAGTGGAGCACTGTGAGGTCACTGCTAATACAGTGGGGCACTGTGAGGACACTGGTCATACAGTGGGACACTGCAAGGACACTGTTCATACAGTGGAGCACTGTGAGGTCACTGCTCATACAGTGGGGCGCTAGGAGGTCACTGCTCATACAGTGGGGCACTGTGATGACACTGCTAATACAGTGGGACACTGCGAGGACACTGCTAATACAGTGGGACACTGCAAGGACACTGCTAATACAGTGGGGCACTGTGAGGTCACTGCTCATACAGTGGGGCACTGTGAGGACACTGCTCATACAGTGGGACACTGCAAGGACACTGCTAATACAGTGGGGCACTGTGAGGTCACTGCTCATACAGTGGGACACTGTGAGGACACTGCTCATACAGTGGGACACTGCGAGGACACTGCTCATACAGTGGGGCACTGTGAGGACACTGCTAATACAGTGGGACACTGTCAGGACACTGCTCATACAGTGGGGCACTGTGAGGACACTGCTCATACAGTGGGACACTGTGAGGACACTGCTAATACAGTGGGGCACTGTGAGGACACTGTTCATACAGTGGGGCACTGTGAGGACACTGCTAATACAGTGCGGCACTGTGAGGACACTGCTCATACAGTGGGACACTGCGAGGACACTGCTCATACAGTGGGACACTGTGAGGACACTGCTCATACAGTGGGACACTGTGAGGACACTGCTCATACAGTGGGACACTGTGAGGACACTGTTCATACAGTGGGGCACTGCGAGGTCACTGCTCATACAGTGGGGCACTGTGAGGACACTGCTCATACAGTGGGGCACTGTTAATACAGTGGGACACCACGGGGACACTGTTAATACAGTGGGACACTGCAGGGACACTGCTCATACAGTGGGACACTGCGGGGACAATGCACATACAGTGGGACACTGCGAGGACACTGTTAATACAGTGGGACACTGTACAGACACTGCTCATACAGTGGGGCACTGCAAAGACACTGTTAATACAGTGGGGCACTGCGAGGACACTGCTCATTCAGTGGGACACTGCGAGGGTACTGCTTATACAGTGGGGCACTGTGAGGACACTGCTCATACAGTGGGACACTGCGAGGACACTGCTCATACAGTGGGACACTGTGAGGACACTGCTCATACAGTGGGACACTGTGAGGACACTGCTCATACAGTGGGACACTGTGAGGACACTGTTCATACAGTGGGGCACTGCGAGGTCACTGCTCATACAGTGGGGCACTGTGAGGACACTGCTCATACAGTGGGGCACTGTTAATACAGTGGGACACCACGGGGACACTGTTAATACAGTGGGACACTGCAGGGACACTGCTCATACAGTGGGACACTGCGGGGACAATGCACATACAGTGGGACACTGCGAGGACACTGTTAATACAGTGGGACACTGTACAGACACTGCTCATACAGTGGGGCACTGCAAAGACACTGTTAATACAGTGGGGCACTGCGAGGACACTGCTCATTCAGTGGGACACTGCGAGGGTACTGCTTATACAGTGGGGCACTGTGAGGACACTGCTCATACAGTGGGACACTGCGAGGACACTGCTCATACAGTGGGACACTGTGAGGACACTGTTAATACAGTGGGGCACTGCGAGGACACTGCTCATACAGTGGGATTCTGTGAGGACACTGTTAATACAGTGGGGCACTGTGAGGACACTGCTCATACAGTGGGACACTGTGAGGACACTGTTAATACAGTGGGGCACTGTACGGACACTGCTCATACAGTGGGACACTGTGAGGACACTGTTAATACAGTGGGGCACTGCGAGGACACTGCTCATACAGTGGGACACTGTGAGGACACTGTTAATACAGTGGGGCACTGCGAGGACACTGCTCATACAGTGGGACACTGTGAGGACACTGTTAATACAGTGGGGCACTGCGAGGACACTGCTTATACAGTGGGACACTGTGAGGACATTGGTCATACAGTGGGGCACTGTGAGTACACTGCTCATACAGTGGGGCACTGTGAGGACACAGTTAATACAGTGGGGCACTGTGAGGACACTGCTCGTACAGTGGGACACTGTGAGGACACTGCTCATACAGGGGGGCACTGTGAGGACACTGCTCATACAGTGGGGCACTGCGAGGACACTGCTCATACAGTGGGGCACTGTGAGGACACAGTTAATACAGTGGGGCACTGTGAGGACACTGCTCATACAGTGGGGCACTGTGAGGACACTGCTCATACAGTGGGGCACTGTGAGGACACTGCTCATACAGTGGGACACTGTGAGGACACTGCTCATACAGTGGGGCACTGTGAGGACACTGCTCATACAGTGGGACACTGTGAGGACACTGCTCACACAGTGGGGCACTGCGAGGACACTGTTCATACAGTGGGACACTGTGAAGGCACTACTTATACAGTGGGGCACTGTGAGGACACAGTTAATACAGTGGGACACTGCCAGGACACTGCTCATACAGTGGGGCACTGTGAGGACACTGCTCATACAGTGGGGCACTGTGAGGACAGTTAATACAGTGGGGCACTGTGAGGACACTGCTCATACAGTGGGACACTGCGAGGACACTGTTAATACAGTGGGACACTGTACGGACACTGCTCATACAGTGGGACACTGCGAGGACACTGCTCATACAGTGGGACACTGCGAGGACACTGTTAATACAGTGGGGCACTGTGAGGACACTGCTCATACAGTGGGACACTGCGAGGGCACTGTTAATACAGTGGGGCACTGTGAGGACACTGCTCATACAGTGGGACACTGCGAGGACACTGTTAATACAGTGGGACACTGTAAGGACACTGCTCATACAGTGGGACACTGCAAGGACACTGCTCATACAGTGGGACACTGTAAGGACACTGTTAATACAGTGGGACACTGTACAGACACTGCTCATACAGTGGGACACTGCGAGGGCACTGTTAATACAGTGGGGCACTGTGAGGACACTGCTCATACAGTGGGACACTGCGAGGACACTGTTAATACAGTGGGACACTGTAAGGACACTGCTCATACAGTGGGACACTGCGAGGACATTGCTCATACAATGGGGCACTGTGAGGGCACTGCTCATACAGTGGGACATTGCGAGGACACTGCTCATACAGTGGGACACTGCGAGGACGCTGCTAATACAGTGGGACACTGCGAGGACACTGCTAATACAGTGGGGCACTGTGAGGACACTGCTCATACAGTGGGACACTGCAAGGACAATGCTCATATAGTGGGACACTGCAAGGATACTGCTAATACAGTGGGACACTGCGAGGACACTGCTAATACAGTGGGACACTGCGAGGACACTGCTCATACAGTGGGGCGCTGTGAGGACACTGCTCATACAGTGAGGCACTGCGAGGACACTGTTAATACAGTGGGGCACTGTGAGGACACAGTTAATACAGTGGGGTACTGTGAGGATACTGCTCATACAGTGGGGCACTGTGAGGACACTGCTCATACAGTGGGACACTGCGAGGACACTGTTAATACAGTGGGACACTGCGAGGACACTGCTCATACAGTGGGGCACTGCGAGGACACTGCTCATACAGTGAGGCACTGCGAGGACACTGCTAATACAGTGGGACACTGCGAGGACACTGCTAATACAGTGGGGCACTGCGAGGACACTGCTCATACAGTGGGACACTGCGAGGACACTGCTCATACAGTGGGGCACTGTGAGGACACTGCTCATGCAGTGGGGTGCTGTGAGGGCACTGCTCATACAGTGGGGCGCTGTGAGGACACTGCTCATACAGTGGGGCACTGCATGTGCACTGCTCATATAGTGGGGCACTTTGAGGGCACTGTTAATACAGTGGGACACCGCGGGGACACTGCTAATACAGTGGGACACTGCGAGGACACTGCTAATACAGTGGGACACTGCGAGGACACTGCTAATACAGTGGGGCACTGCGAGGACACTGCTAATACAGTGGGACACTGTGAGCACATTACTCATACCTTGTGCGGTGGGTGCAGTGATTCCCGACGGCTGGAACGTGGAGCTGATGTTTGTACAGATACCAGTATTGTAGATGGAACTTCCGCACTTCTGCGACCAGAGGGGAGCACACACCTGGAAGCAGATGTCGAGAATACCTGGGTTACTGTGATCCGTTTCTGTCTCCACTTTGTAAACCAACAGAGAGCGTGCAAAACAGGTGGTGATGACGGGCATACATAAACTTGGATAAAGGATCGGTTAGCCCTCAACCTGTACCTAGTGAAGGTCACTGGAATGAGTTCTGAGCCCTCAACGATTTACTATTGACATCCATATCACTGATTTGGTTGCTAGATTTTCCAATGATCCTAACCTATCAGGGAAAATACATTGCCAAGAGCAGGTAAAGGGTCTGCAAAGGTTCAAGTTAAGTGACTGAGCAAAATATTGGCAGATGGATATAATGCGATAGCTGGGGAGTTGCCAAACAAAGAGACCTCAGGGTGCAGCTGCATAGTTCTTTGAAAGTGGAGTTGCAGGTAGACTGGGTGTTGAAGCAGGCATTTAGCACATTTGCTGTCATTGGTCAGAGCATTGAGTCCAGGAGTTGGGGCATATGACATGGATGTAAAGGACATTGGTGAGGTCACTTTTAGAATACTCCATACAATTATGGTTCCCATTCTATAGGAAGGATCCTGTTGAACCTGAGAGGGTACAGAAAAGATTCACAAGGATGTTGCCAGGATTGGAGGATTGGAATTTTGGGGAGAGGCTGAATAGGCTGATTTTTGTTTACACTAAAGCTTTGGAGATTGAGGGGTGACCTTACAAAGGTTTATAAAATCATGAAGGGCATGCAGAGGGTTAATAGCCAAGGTCTTTTTCCTAGGGTGGGGAAGGTCAAAACCAGAGGGCATAGGTTTAAGGTGAGAGGAGACAGATTAAAAAGGGAGCTAAGGTACGTGTATGGAACGAGCTGCCAGAGGAAGTGGTGGAGCCGGGTATAATAACAACATTTAAAAGGCATCTGGATGCGTATATAAAAAAGAAGGGTTTAGAGGGATATGGGCCAAATACAGGGTCAGGTTGGGATGTCTTGTCTGTGTGAACAAGTTGGACCGAAGGGTCTGTTTCCATGTTGTATGACTATTTAAATGGAGAAAAATTGCAGGATTTGGTGGTAGAGAGAGAATAGATTTCCTGGGACATTAACCACGGGAACTGAGTATGCAGGTACAACACGTGATTAGGAAGTTGTCATTTAAGCAAAATGGGAATAAAAGTCAGGATTATTACTACAGCTGCACAAGGCATGAGTGCGATAATATCTGGAGTATGGTGTACTGTTATGGTCTCCTTATTTGATTAAAGATATAATTATGTTAGAAGCAGTTCATTCCCGGTATGAATGGTATACCTTATTGAGAAAGGTTGAACAGGACGGATCCATATTCATTGGAGTTTAGATGAATGATTTTATAGAAGAATCTGAGGGGATTCGATAAGGTAAAATAACTCAAAACACACATACTCACGCTTTCTTCAGAAAGAAAATGGATTTCACTCTGCTACAGTTGACATTTTAAAAAGTAATTTTCCAATCACTAACATTATTCTTGAAGACAAAAAGGTTAAAGCATAGAATGCTCCAAAGTCTGCTGTCTTGCCACGTGTGACCGAGTCACACACAGTCATCGCTGGAGTTTTGGCAGACACAGCTTGCTCAGGAAATACAATACCAAGAATTCCTTCAAACAATTTTTCACAAGATCAAACCGGTTTTGCCTTTGACTCAACAATGAGATGTTTTATTCAGCCATGGGAGAGTTTAATTGAGCAACACTTCCTCCCAGGTGTTGTGTTCCCAACTACTTCCAGATACCAGAGCACTCTCCAAACAGCAGAATAAGCAGCTATCAAGTCAATTTCTAAAAAGGCTTGTTTAAAAGCATCTCCAATAACCACAGTGAATTTTCAAAACCTCTTTAAAGAAACCACTCCAGGTGTTTCAACAAAATTTGAAATAAATCCAGTTTACTACAATCCTTCAATCTGAAGTCCTCCAAGTAATACTAAATATGAATTGTCTTACAAAATACAAAATAAAATGGGGAGGTCACAGAGAGATCTTTCTGCAGAAAAGATGACTGGAACCTGTAAGTGCAGCTCATGCCAGCTGTGTCTCATCACAATAACTCACCACAATTTGGGGTGGTACAGTGATTTGCACTGCTACCTCACAACACCAGGGATCTGGGTTCGATTCCACCCTTGGGTAGCTGTCTGTGTAGAGTTTACACATTCTCCCTGTGTCTGCGTGGGTTTCCTCTGGGTGCTCTAGTTTCCTCTCACAATCCAAAGATGTGCAGGTGAGGTGAATTGGCTGTGGGAAATGAAGGGATAGGGTGGGCCTGGGGACGATGCTCTTTGGAAGGTTGGTGTAGACTCGATGGACTAAATGGCCTGCTTCCACGCTCTAGGGATTCTATGATAACTCAGCTCCCCTGCCCATTATGGTCTCTCCACCCCTGAACCCAGTGGAACACAACACAAGAAGCAATTCAGGGGACAGCGGGGATGAGAGGTCTGATCTCTTCTGCAATAAATCTTAAAACTGAACAGTATCCCAGCAGTGAATATTGCTAAATGCTAGCTATGAGATCAATGGTGACTGTGAGTGGCACTATAAAAGGCCTCCTCCTAACCTCACACAAGGTCCAGGAAACCGTGTCAAATTACAGGCAGCTGCTTAGAGGAGAGAAAGGAACATATCAGAGAAACTAGTAGGTGGGGAAGAAAGACCTTCCTTATCACACAGTCATAGAACAATGAGCATTACAGCACAGTACAGGCCCTTCAGTCCTCAATGTTGCACCAAACTTTGAACCCCTCTAACTTACACTATTTCATTCTCATCCATATGTCTATCCAATGCTCATTTAAATGCCCTTGAACTTGGCCAGTCCACTACTATTGCAGGCAGTGTGTTCCACGCCCCTATTACTCTGAGTAAAGAAACTACCACTGACATCTGTCTTATATCTATCACCCCTCAATTTAAAGCTGTGTCCCCTCATGCTAGCCATCACCATCTGAGGAAAAAGTCTCTCACTGTCCACCCTATCTAATCCTCTGATTATCTTATTTAAGTCACCTCTCAACATTCTGCTCTTTAACGAAAACAGCCTCAAGTTCCTCAGCCTTTCCTCATAAGACCTTCCCTTCCTACCAGGCAACATCCAAGTAAATCTTCTCTGAACCCTTTCCTAAGCTTCCATATCCCTCCTATAATGCGGTGACCAGAACTGTACGCAATACTAGATTAGATTAGATTACTTACAGTGTGCAAACAGGCCCTTCGGCCCAACAAGTCCACACCGCCCTGCCGAAGCGCAACCCACCCATACCCCTACATCTACCCCTTACCTAACACTACGGGCAATTTAGCATGGCCAATTCACCTGACCTGCACATCTTTGGACTGTGGGAGGAAACCGGAGCACCCGGAGGAAACCTACGCAGACACGGGGAGAACGTGCAAACTCCACACAGTCAGTCGCCTGAGGCGGGAATTGAACCCGGGTCTCTGGCGCTGTGAAGCTCTAAGAGTTTTGTACAGCTGCAAACATGACCTCATGGTTCCGAAACTCAATCCCTCTACTAATAAAAGCTAACACACTGTATGCCTTCTTACCAACCCTATCAAGCTGGGTGGCAACTTTCAGGGATCTATGTACATGTACACGGAGATCTCTCTGTTCATCTACACTACCGAAAATCCTAGCATTAGCCCAGTATTCTGCATTACTGTTACTCCTTTCAAAGTGAATCACCTCACACTTGTCCGCATTAAACTCCATTTGCCACCTCTCAGCCCAGCTCTGCAGCTTACCTATGTCCCTTGGTAACCCACAAAATCCTTTGGCACTATACACAACTCTACTGACCTTAGTGTCGTCCAGACATTTTCTAACCCACCCTTCTACGCCCTCATCCAGGTCATTTATAAAATAGACAAACAGCAGCAGCCCCAAAACAGATCCTTGCAGTACACTACAAGTAACTGAACTCCAGGATGAACATTTCCATCAATCACCATCCTCTGTCTTCTTTCAGCTAGCCAATTTCTGATCCAAACAGCTAAATCACCCTCAATCCCATGCCCCTGTATTTTATGCAATAGCCTACCATGAGGAACCTTTTCAAACACCTTACTGAAATCCATATACACCACATCAACTGCTTTATCCTGATCTATCTGTTTGGTCACCTTCTCAAAGAACACAATAAGGTTTGTGGGGCATGATCTACCCTTCACAAAACCATGTTGACTATCATCAATCAAATCATTCCTTTCTAGATGCTTATAATTCCAATCTCTTATAACTTTTTCCAACACTTTACCCACACCCGAAGTAAGTCTCACTAGTCTATAATTCCCAGGGTTGTCTCTAATCCCCTGCCTGAACAAGGGAACAACTTTTGCTATCCTCCAGTCTTCTGGTACTATTCCTGTAGACAATGTTGACATAAAGATCAAAGCCAAAAGCTTGACAATATCCTCCCTGGCTTCCCAGAGAATCCTAGGATAAATCCCATCCGGCCCAGGGGACTTATCTATTTTCACACTTTCCAGAATTACTAACACCTCCTCTTTGTGAACCTGAATCCCATCTAGTCTAGTAACCTGCATCTCAGTATTCTCCTCGACAACAATGTCTTTTTCCAGTGTGAATACTGACGAAAAATATTCATTTAGTGCTTCCCCTATCTCCTCTGACTCCACACACAACTTCCCACTACTATCTTCGATTGGCTATAATCATATTCTAGTCATTCCTTTATTTCTGATATACCTATAGAAAGCTTTAGGGTTTTCCTTGATCCTATCCGTCAACGACTTCTCATGTCCCCTCCTGGCTCAGTTGTAACCCGCAAGCGCCCTAGCTGAGCCTTCACACCTCATCCTAATGTGAGTCTTCTTCTTTCTCTTGACAAGAGCTTACATTTTTAGTAAACCATGGCTCCCTTGTTCGACAACTTCCTTCCTGCCTGACACACAACACGGTCCAATCAGTCCACGCTGACCATAATCCCAAACTAAACTAGTCCCACCTGCCTGCTCCTGGCCCATATTCCTCCAAACCTTTCCTCTTCACATACTTATCCAAATGTCTTTTAATCATTGAAATTGTACCCACATCCACAACTTCCTCAGGAAGTTCATTCCACGTGCAAACCACCCTCTGTGTAAAGAATTTACCCCTTCAGCTTTTTTAAAATCTCTCTCTTCTCACCTTGAAAATGTGCCTCCAAGTCTTGAAATCCCCCACCCTAGAGAAAGGACACTCTGTCTGCACCCCTCATGATTTTGTAAACCTCTATAAGGTCACCTCTCAATCTCCTGCGCTGCAGTGAAAACAGCCCCCGCGTATCCAGCCTCTCCTTTATAACTCAGACCGTCCATTCCCGGCAACATCCTGGTCAATCTCTTTTGAACCTTCTCCAGCTTACTAATATCCTTCTTGTAGTGGGTGTCATTTGGTTGGTGTATTGTGGCTGCTGTTATTAAGAAATGTTGGCCTTGGGATTTGGAGGAATAATATGAAAAAGTGCTGCTGGACAGCTTGGGGCTGGTTGGGCTTTGCCTGAGCTCGTGGACTGCAGCTTGTGGACTATTATCCACTCGGCTGGGTTAGATTTGAAACCAAACATCCCAAAGTATCAAAGTCAATGTGATCAGAGACCAATGAACCTGCTTACCATGAACCAGTGCTTACCATGAGACCAGTGCTTACCATGAACCAGTGCTTACCATGAACCAGTGCTTACCATGAGACCAGTGAACCTCTTACCATGAGACCAGTGAACCTCTTACCATGAGACCAATGAACCTGCTTACCATGAAGCCCTGGGAGTTCCGGGTCAGTGTCATGCCAAAGTGTGTGTTCTTCATATCATCAGAGATGTTTTTCAGAGCTGCCTCCCCTGCAGCAATGTAGACAAACAAAAGAGACATCTATCATTGAACAGAGAATAATTGAAGCATTCTGCTCCATAAATATATGTTCACTCTCATTAAACTGAAGCACCACACCAGAAATTACACCTCACTCATTAAGGACTATCCTCGCACTTCATCGCTCTGCGTAAAGACATCTTGGTATTTTGTGACATCTGTTCTGGGAACAACCTCCCAGACTGCATGGGATTATGAAGAGTAAAGTTCCTTCTCTAATGACCCCATCAAACACTCCCAGGACAGGGACACCATGGGGTTAGATACAGAGTAAAACTCCCTCTACACTATCCCCCCATCAAACACTCCCAGGACAGGGACTGCACGGGATTAGATACAGAGTAAAACTCCCTCTACACTGTCCCCATCAAACACTGCCAGGACAGGGACAGCACGGGGTTAGATACAGAGTAAAACTCCCTCTACACTGTCCCCATCAAACACTGCCAGGACAGGGACAGCACGGGGTTAGATACAGAGTAAAGCTCTCTCTACACTGTCCCCATCAAACACTCCCAGAACAGGGATACCATGGGGTTAGATACAGTGTAAAGCTCTCTCTACTCTTTTAAAGTGGAATTAAAGTTCCTTTGATAATGAATCCATCAAACATTCCTAAGCCAGGTACAGCACACAGTTCGAAATAGACCCTCTACTCTTTTAAATTGACCATAATGCTCTCTCTACATTTTTTACCAATATATTAAGGTTTACTCGACACTGTCCCCCCATCAAACCCTCCCAGGACAGGGGCAGCACGAGGTTAGATACAGAGTAAAGCTTCCTCTACACTATCCCCCCATCAAACACTCCCAGGACAGGGGCAGCACGGGGTTAGATACAGAGTAAAGCTTCCTCTACACTATCCCCCCATCAAACACTCCCAGGACAGGGGCAGCACAGGGTTAGATACAGAGTAAAGCTTCCTCTACACTATCCCCCCATCAAACACTCCCAGGACAGGGGCAGCACAGGATTAGATACAGAGTAAAGCTCCCTCTACACTATCCCCCATCAAACACTCCCAGAACAGGGGCAGCACGGGGTTAGATACAGAGTGAAGCTCCCTCTACACTATCCCCCCATCAAACACTCCCAGGACAGGGGCAGCACGGGGTTAGATACAGAGTGAAGCTTCCTCTACACTATCCCCCCATCAAACACTCCCAGGACAGGGGCAGCATGGGGTTAGATACAGAGTAAAGCTTACTCTACACTATCCCCCCATCAAACCCTCCCAGGACAGGGACAGGGACAGCATGGGGTTAGATACAGAGTAAAGCTCCCTCTACACTGTCCCCCCCATCAAACACTCCCAGAGACAGGGACAGAAGAGGTTAGATACAGAGTAAAGCTCCCTCTACACTGTCCCCCATCAAACACTCCCAGGACAGGGACAGCACGGGGTTAGATACAGAGTAAAGCTTCCTCTACACTGTCCCCCATCAAACACTCCCAGGGACAGGGACAGCACGGGGTTAGATACAGAGTAAAGCTCCCTCTGCACTGTCTCCCCATCAAACACTCCCAAGGACCAGTTCAGCACGGGGTTAGATACAGAGTAAAGCTCCCTCTACACTGTCCCCCATCAAATACTCCCAGACCAGGGACAGCACGGGGTTAGATACAGAGTAAAGCTCCCTCTGCACTGTCTCCCCATCAAACACTCCCAAGGACCAGTTCAGCACGGGGTTAGATACAGAGTAAAGCTCCCTCTACACTGTCCCCCATCAAATACTCCCAGACCAGGGACAGCATGGGGTTAGATACTGAGTAAAGCTCTCTCCGCACTGTCCCCCCCATCAAACACTCCCAGACCAGGGACAGCATGTGTTAGATACAGAGTAAAGCTTCCTCTACACTGTACTCCCCATCAAACACTCCCAGGACAGAGACAGCACGGGGTTAGATACAGAGTAAAGCTCCCTCTACACTGTCCCCATTAAACACTCCCAGGACAGAAACAGAACAGGGTTAGATACAGAATAAAGCTTCCTCTACACTAAGCCCATCAAACACTCCCAGGAACAGGGACAGCAAGGGTTACATAAAGAGTAAAGTTCCCTCGACACTCTTAAACTGCAACTAAAGTTCCCTCTTTACTGTGCCCACCAAACACTCCCAGAACAAATGCAACAGTCTGTGCTGCTGACAGATTTCAGCTGATGTTAATCCTGGTCCCTCACACATGCAATGTCCCTCCACACCTTGAGTCAATGGCTATATCTTTCATGGTGGTTTTCCCACTCTGTCTCCATGTTGTGATATCAATGTGACTGAAATGTTTTACCAGAGTTTAGTTTCATGCAGTTGGAGCTCCTTTTATTCGATATGTTACATCGGTATATGTCGCCGTTCTTGCTCTTGGCAATGCCGTCCCGGGGGGCACTGACCAGTAACCTGCCAACATAAAGGTTAAAAACAACCCACGGTTTGGCTAGTATTTTGGAGTCAAGGTACTCGTTTCACAGAGCATTTAAGAACATCATGCATACAGGTCGAGCTGCTGTAACAACATTTTGTTAATGCAAATTCGCTACTAGGCGATTGAGAAATTGGGGATACTTTTTATAGCGCGAGCTTTTAAAGTGTGTACTGTATTGGTTATAACACAATTCCATCCCAATTAGTTCAATTGGTGCTGCTGCTTTCTTATAACATGGAATTGCATGAGAACAGAAATATCCCATTATGATTAGATTCCCTACAGTGGGGAAACAGGCCCTTTGGCCCAACCAGTCCACACCAACCCTCCAAAGAGCAACCCACCCAGACCTATTCCTCTCTGACTAATGCACCTAACACTACGGGCAATTTAGCATGGCCAATCCACCTGACCTGCACATCTTTGGACTGTGGGAGGAAACCAGAGCACCCATGCAGAATGTCCAAACTCCACACAGTCAGTCACCCGAGGCTGGAATTGAACCTGGGAATCCTGGTGCTGTGAGACAGCAGTGTTAACCACTGAGCCACCGTGCCACCCAACCAGCACTAACTGTAAGAGCAGCTGGTGGGCCATTCAGCCCATTGTGACTGCTCTGTCATTGAATGGAATTGTGGCTGATCTAATCATCCTCAACTCCACTCTCCTGCCTTTCCCCTGGAATCCTTGGTTTCTTTACTGATTAAAAATCTGTCTATCACAGCCTTGAAAATACTCAACAAGCCAGCCACAGCAACCCTCTGCCAAAAATAATTCCACAGATTCACGACTCTGAGAGAAGAAATTTCTCCTCACCTCTCTTAAGTGTGCAACCATTTCATTATGAGATCCTCTGATTCTAGACTCTCCCATGAAGGGAGATAACCTTCCAAATCTACCCCGTCAACTTCCAAAAGGAGTGCTTCAACTCATCTCCGAGACCAGTGCCTGTTACATAAACAGTCAGGGTGTGGGGTGTCTGAGGAGAAATTCTCAAAAATACATAATTCCCCATTGATCTGGGCATCATGCTGTTTCTCAAATTACCTCCAGGAAAGGGAGAGGGACCCCGTACCCCAGTGAGAGTCAGCCCCTTCAGGAGAGGGAGAGGGACCCCGTACCCCAGTGAGGGTCAGCCCCTTCAGGAGAGGGAGGGGGATCCCGTACACAAGTGAGAATCAGCCCCTTCAGGAGAGGGAGGGGGAACCCCCTACCCCAGTGAGGGTCAGCCCCTTCAGGAGAGGGAGGGGGATCCCGTACCCCAGAGAGGGTCAGCCCCTTCAGGATGGTGAGGTGGACCCCGTACCCCAGTAAGAGTCAGCCCCTTCAGGAGAGAGAGGGGGACCCCGTACCCCAGTGAGTGTCATCCCCTTCAGGAGAGGGAGGGGGATCCCGTACACAAGTGAGAATCAGCCCCTTCAGGATGGTGAGGTGGACCCCGTACCCCAGTGAGGGTCAGCCCCTTCAGGATGGTGAGGTGGACCCCGTACCCCAGTAAGAGTCAGCCCCTTCAGGAGAGAGAGGGGGACCCCGTACCCCAGTGAGTGTCATCCCCTTCAGGAGAGGGAGGGGGATCCCGTACACAAGTGAGAATCAGCCCCTTCAGGATGGTGAGGTGGACCCCGTACCCCAGAGAGAGTCAGCCCCTTCAGGAGAGAGAGGGGGATCCCGTACACAAGTGAGAATCAGCCCCTTCAGGATGGTGAGGTGGACCCCGTACCCCAGTGAGGGTCAGCCCCTTCAGGAGAGGGAGGGGGACCCCGTACCCCAGTGAGAGTCATCCCCTTCAGGAGAGGGAGGGGGATCCCGTACCCCAGTGAGGGTCAGCCCCTTCAGGATGGTGAGGTGGACCCCGTACCCCAGAGAGAGTCAGCCCCTTCAGGAGAGAGAGGGGGACCCCGTACCCCAGTGAGAGTCAGCCCCTTCAGGAGAGAGAGGGGGACCCCGTACCCCAGTGAGTGTCATCCCCTTCAGGAGAGGGAGGGGGACCTGAGATTTATTAATGAGGGAGGAATAAAGTGAGCATCTCGTAATGGTGGTAGCAGCATGTTTGCTGACTACCAGTAAACAACAAAAAATTACTGAAAATTGAATGTACTTTATGAAAAGTGATTTGATGCCAAGTTCTGGTGGTAAATCCAAATTGCAGGGTGGTGACCTGGTAACTGCTTTTTGAACTCAGGGTTGCTGCCTATGTTTTTGCAACTCTCTCATTTTGGCTGTGGGCCTTTCACAGGTGGTTTGTGTTACCTCTTGGTCATCAGAAGGTGTGATTTAATTTCCAAGTAAGGCTTCGGAGGGAGGTGAGTCTCAATTTAATTTTATTCCTCCCTTTTCTGTTTGTGATGAGACTCTGAGAATCCCTACAGTGTGGCTAATCAGCCCATGGCGATCCTCAGAATAGCATCCCACCCAGACCCACATCCTTACCCTATCCCTGTATTTCCTATCCTGCACATCCCTGGACACTATGGGGCAATTTAGCATGGCCAATCCACCCTAACCTGCACATCTTTGGACTGTGGGAGGAAACCCATGTAGATGCAGGGGAGAATGTACAAACTCCATACCAACATTCGCCCGCGGGTGGAATCGAACCTGAACCCGCTGGGAGACGGCCGTGCTAACCACTGACCCACTGTGGCACCCTGACCTTATATTCAGTTATTTAAACCTCAGCTGAACAAATACAGAAGTGAAGTGAACTCAATGCCTCACATGATCGGATGCAGATGAATTAAAAAGATCAACGGTTATCTCTCCTATCTGTCTCTGTCTCTTTCTGTCCCTCTCTCAGAGTTTCCTTGTGACCATTCCTCATTCCTCAATGTAAGTCCATAGCATCTCATGTGAAATGAGAACTAAGTGTGTGGGGGTCTAGATGAAGGAACTGAGAACATTCTCGCTAACTTTGCAGACAATACAAAGATAGATAGAGGGCCGGGTACATTGAGGAGGTGGGGAGGGTGCAATAGAATTTGGAGAAAGTGAGGACTGCAGATGCTGGAGATCAGAGTCGAGAGAGTGGTGCTGGAAAAGCACAGCAGGTCAGGCAGCATCCGAGGAGCAGGAGAATCGACGTTTCGGGCAAAAGCCCTTCATCAGTCATTCCTGATGTTAATCTGTAATAAACCCAGTGAGAATTCAGCAATAACACCTTCACCTGGAGAATGGGGAGAATGTGGGAATCACCATTCCAAAGGCTCACTGATGTGGACAGTCAAGATGCACTTAAAGGAAAGCTAGATAAGAACAAAAGGTGAAAGGTACAGGAAGTAGGTAAGTTGAGGAAACCTGGTCAGCACAGACAAGTTGGGCCAAAGGGCCTTTTTCCATTCTATATGACTCCATGATTCTATTCCAGATGCAGAAGGGTGGAAGATATAAACACCAGCATGGACTGGGAAGGGAATGATGTCTCTGCTGTGCACATGCCCAGAGCTGTCTGGAATTCCTCATTCTTGCTGGAGTTCAGCTGCTTGGAGTTTGGTCTCACCAAGGTGTAAGCAGCTTCCTGTGAATTGAACCGTACTCTCACCCATGGTTCATATGCATACATCCCAACAGGGATTGCTGCTTTGTAATTCCTGAGAAGGTGACTTAGTCACCTCCACCCTGCTCCCATCCACACCCCATCCAGCCAAGGCTGGCCCAGGTGATCTGAGATAAATTTATACTATTCCAGTTCAGGCAGCGAATCAACAACATTGCCACATCAGTAAGAGTGACCTGGACTATTTAGAAAGCTTATTTATAAAGTGTTCCTATAAACACAGACTATCAGTGTTCTTTGTGGGCTATCAGAATACTCTATTCATATTGTTAATGTCTGAAACCTGGACACAATAATGAAGGCAAGTAAGGGGACCCCAGCTCAGTCTGGAGGAGCCTCAGCCACTCCCTTATTTAACAGGTACAAGGTCCTAGTCAGTACTTCATGCAGAATGGCAAAGATTACATAGTAGATCAGCAAACTGCAGTACAGAGGTCAGGGACTAGGAGGTTGTGAAGGCGTTGGGAGAGAGCAGAACATTTTTCTGATAGGTGACACTATATACTGATATACCACAGTTCTACACAGCTGTGGCCAGGAGTTCTGAAGATGGTGTTGTCTGCTCAGGGGTTAAGGACATCTCCCTGTGGCTGCAGAACTGGGATTGGGGAGAGGAGGAGCCAGGTGGTGCTAACAACGTAGGTACAATGAAGAAAGAAGTTCCGCTGAGAGAATTTAAGGGGCAAATTAAAATGCAAAACCTGAAAGGTAGTAATTTCTGTGTCACCATACAAGCCAAGTGAGAGATGTGAATGTCTCTAGGAGTGGTAAGGGAGGCAGGAGTTCCAATCATTAGGAACAGGCCCCTGGAGATAGAGTTAACTTACAATGGGACTGGTATCCTAATGGATTAAATAACCAGAGCTGCACGTACAGCTTTAAACTGAAATAGCTGGGAGGAGTTGGGAGGTTGGGGGAAGGTGGAATACATGAATAGTAAAACGTGTAAACTAAAGATTAACGACCTGAAACATTAACCCTGATTCTCTGTCCTCAGATAAAGTGTGCTAGTATTTTCTATTCTAATTTCAGAATTCTAACATCTGCAGGAAATTGCTTTGGTAAATTTAAAGGAATGATTGGAGAGGGAATGGCTTAGTGGCATTATCTCTGAACTGTTAATCCAAGAAATGTTCTGGAGACCCAGGGTTGAATCCTGCTGTGGTAGGACCTGAATTAAATAAAAAATAAATCTGAAGTTAAGAGTGTAATTGTTGATTATAAAACGTTATAGCGCAGTGCAGGCCCTTCGGCCCTTGATGTTGCACTGCCCTGTGGATCCAATCTGAAGCCCATCTATCCCACACTATTCCATTTTCATCCATACGTCTATCCAATGACCATTTAAATGCCTTTAAAGTTGGTGAGTCTGCTACTGTTGCAGACAGGACGTTGCACACAGAGTCTGTCCTGCAAGGTTTTGTATATATAGATTATCAGTAAAAACCTGTCTAGTTCACAAATGCCCTTTAAGGAAGGAAACTACCATACTTACCTGGCCTGGCCTACGTGTGACTCCAGACCCACAGCAATGTGATTGACTCTTAAATGTCCTCTGGGCAATAAATACTGCCTAGTCAGTGACATCTTCATCCCGAGAATGAATTAAAGAATTATTTTAAAAATCAAATAAACAGCTTTTATACAAAGCACCAGGATCCCAGTTTCTATGGTCAGTTTGTGTTGTCAGGTGATGTTACTGTTGGATATGCTCGCTGTGTGTGTGTGTGCGCGTGTGTGTGTGTGCATGTCTGTGTGTGTGTGTCTCTGTGTGTGCATGTCTGTGTGTGTGTCTCTGTGTGTATGTCTGTGTATGTGTGTCTGTGCATGTCTGTGTGTGTGTGTGCATATATGTGTGTGTGTACGTGTGTCTGTGTGTGCATGTGTATGTGTCTGCACATGTCTGTGTGTGTATGTGTGTCTGTGTGCAACTGTGTGTGTGTATGTGTGTCTGTGCATGTCTGTGTGTGTGTATATATGTGTGTCTGTGTGCGTGTCTGTGTGTATGTGTCTCTGTGTGTGTATGTGTGTCTGTGCGTGTGTATGTGTGTCTGTGCATGTCTGTGTGTATGTATGTGTGTCTGTGTGTGCATGTCTGTGTGTGTATGTGTGTCTGTGCATGTCTGTGTGTGTATGTATGTGTGTCTGTGTGTGCATGTGTATGTATGTGTCTGTGCATGTCTGTGTGTGTATGCATGTGTGCCTGTGTGTGTATGTGTGTCTGTGTGTGCGTATGTGTGTCTGTGCATGTCTGCGTGTGCATATGTGTGTCTGTGTGTATGTGTGTCTGTGCATGTCTGTGTGTGTGTATGTGTGTCTGTGAATGTCTGTGTGTATGTGCATGTCTGTGTGTATGTATGTGTGTCTGTGTGTGTGTGTGTATGTGTGTCTGTGCATGTCTGTGTGTGTGTATGTGTGTCTGTGCATGTCTGTGTGTGTGCGTGTGTGCGCATGTGTGTCTGTGTGTGCACGTGTGTTTGTATGTGTGTCTGTGCATGTCTGTGTGCATGTGTCTGTGCATGTCTGTGTGCGTATGTATGTGTGTCTGTGTGTGCATGTGTGTCTGTGCATGTCTGTGCGTGTATGTATATGTATAGGTGAGCACTTTGGGGACAATGACCACAATTTGGTGACTTTTACTCTAGTGATGGAGAGGGATACGTGTGCACTGCAGGGCAAGAGTTATAGCTGGGGGCAGGGAAATTATGATACGGTGAGGCATGACTTAGGATGCATGGATTAGAAAAGTAGGCTTCAAGGGAAGGGCGCAATCGATATGTGGAGCTTGTTCAAGGAGCAACTATTGAGTGTCCTTGATAAGTATGTACCTGTCAGGCAGGGAGGAAAGGGTCGTGTGAGGGAGCCGTGGTTTAATAAGGAATTGGAATCCCTTGTTAAAGGGAAGAGGGTGGCCTATGTAAAGATGTGGCATGAAGGTTCAATTGGGGCGATTGAGAGTTATAAGGTAGCCAGGAAGGATCTGAAGAGAGAGCTAAGAGCAGCGAGAAGGGGACATGAGAAGTCCTTAGTTGGTAGGATTAGGGAAAATCCTAAGGCTTTCTATAGGTATGTCAGGAATAAAAGGATGACTAGGGTAGGAATAGGTCCAGTCAAGGATAGTAGTGGGAAGTTGCGTGTGGAGGCTGAAGAGATTGGGGAGATACTGAATGAATACTTTTCGTCAGTATTCACTCAGGAACAGGACATTGTTGCTGATGTGAATATTGAGTCACAATTAATTAGAATGGACGGCTTTGAGGTATGTAGGGAAGAAGTGTTGGAAATTCTGGAAAGGGTGAAAATAGATAAGTCCCCTGGGCCTGATGGCATTTATCCTAGGATTCTCTGGGAAGCTAGGGAGGAGATTGCAGAGCCATTGGCCTTGATTTTTATGTCCTCATTGTTTACAGGAATAGTGCCAGAAGACTGGAGGATACCAAATGTGGTTCCCTTGTTCAAGAAGGGGATTAGGGATAACCCTAGTAACTATAGGCCGGTGAGTCTCACTTCTGTTGTGGGCAAAGTCTTGGAGAGAATTGTAAGGGATAGGATTTATGAACATCTGGATAGGATAATGTGATCAAGGATAGTCAGCATGGTTTTGTGAAGGGCAGGTCATGCCTCACAAACCTTATTGAATTCTTTGAGAAGGTGACTAAGGAGGTGGACGAGGGTAAAGCAGTAGATGTGGTGCATATGGATTTTAGTAAGGCGTTTGATAAGGTTCCCCATGGTAGGCTACTGCAAAAAATACGGAGGTATGGCATTGAGGGTGCGTTGGAGGTTTGGATTAGGAATTGGCTGGCTGGAAGAAGACAGAGGGTAGTAGTTGATGGTAAAGGTTCATCTTGGAGTGCAGTTACTAGCGGTGTTCCACAAGGATCTGTTCTGGGACCATTGCTGTTTGTCATTTTTATAAATGACCTGGAGGAGGGGCTAGAAGGTTGGGTGAGCAAGTTTGCGGATGATACGAAAGTCGGTGGAGTTGTTGACAGTGAGGAAGGATGTGGCAGGTTACAGCGGGATATAGATAAGCTGCAGAGCTGGGCAGAAAGGTGGCAAATGGAGTTCAATGTAGGTAAGTGTGAAGTGATTCACTTTGCTAAGAGTAACAAGAAGATGGGGTATTGGCTAATGGTCGGATACTTGGTAGTGTGGATGAGCAGAGGGATCTTGGTGTCTATGTACACAGATCTCTGAAAGTTGCCACCCAGGTAAATAGTGCTGTGAAGAAGGCATATGGCGTACTGGCTTTTATTGGTAGAGGAATTGAGTTCCGGAGTCCTGAGGTCATGTTGCAGTTGTATAAGACTCTGTTGTGGCCGCATCTGGAGTATTGTGTGCAGTTTGTCGCCATACTATAGGAAGGATGTGGAGGCACTGGAACGGGTGCAGAGGAGGTTTACCAGGATGTTGCCTGGTATGGTAGGAAGATCGTTTGAGGAAAGGCTGAGGCACTGGGGGCTGTTTTCATTGGAGAAAAGAAAGTTTAGGGGTGACTTGATAGAGGTGTACAAGATGATTAGGGGTTTAGATAGGGTTGACCATGAGAACCTTTTTCCACGTATGGAGTCAGCTATTATGAGGGAACATAGCTTTAAATTAAGGGGTGGTAGGTGCGTATGTGTCTGTGTGTGTGTGTATGTGTGTCTGTGCATGTCTCTGTGTGTATGTATTTGTGTCTGTGTGTGCATATCTGTGTGTGTGTGTCTGTGCATGTCTGTGTGTGTGTAAGTGTGTCTGTGCATGTCTGTGTGTATGTATGTGTCTGTGTGCATGTGTGTATGTGTGTCTGTGCATGTCTATGTGTGTGTGTATGTGTGTCTGTGTGTGTATATGTATGTCTGTGTGTGTATGTGCAAGTCTGTGTGTGTGTCTGTGTATGTCTGTGTGTCTGTACATGTCTGTGTGTGCGTATGCATGTGTGTCTGTGCATGTCTATGTGTGTGTGTGTATGTGTGTCTGTGTGTGTATATGTATGTCTGTGTGTATGTGCAAGTCTGTGTGTGTGTCTGTGTATGTATGTGTGTCTGTACATGCCTGTCTGTGCGTATGCATGTGTGTCTGTATGTGTGTCTGTGCATGTCTGTGTGTGTGTCTGTGCATGTCTGTGTGTGTGCGTGTGTGTCTGTGTGTGCATGTGTGTGTGTATGTGTGTCTGTGCATGTCTGTGCATGTCTGTGTGTGCATGTGTGAGTGTATGTGTGTCTGCGCATTTCTGTGTGTGTGTATGTGTATGTGTGTCTGTGCATGTCTGTGTGTGTGTGTATGTGTGTCTGTGCATGTCTGTGTGTGCATGTGTGAGTGTATGTGTGTCTGCACATTTCTGTGTGTGTGTGTATGTGTGTCTGTGCATGTCTGTGTGTGTGTTTATGTGTGTCTGTGCATGTCTGTGTGTGCATGTGTCAGTGTGTGTGTTTGTGTGTGCATGTCTGTGTGTGTGCATGTGTGTGTGTATGTGTGTGCATGTCTGTGTGTGTATGCGTGTCTGTGCATGTCTGTGTGTGTGCGTATGTGTGTCTGTGCATGTCTGTGTGTGCATGTGTGAGTGTATATGTGTCTGTGAATGTCGGTGTGTGTGTATGTGTGCCTGTGCATGTCTGTGTGTGCATGTGTTAGTGTGTGTGTGTTTGTGTGTGCATGTCTGTGTGTGTGCGTGTCTGTGCATGTCTGTGTGTGCGTGTGTGTATGTGTATGTGTGTCTGTGCATGTCTGTGTGTGTGTGTATGTGTGTCTGTGCATGTCTGTGTGCGCATGTGTGTATGTGTATGTGTGTCTGTGCATGTCTGTGTGTGCGTGTGTGTATGTGTATGTGTGTCTGTGCATGTATGTGTGTGTGCGTGTGTGTATGTCTGTGCATGTCTGTGTGTGCGTGTGTGTGTTTGTGTGTCTGTGCATGTCTGTGTGTATGTGTGTCTGTGCATGTCTGTGTCTGTGTGTGTCTGTGCACGTCAGTGTGCGCGTGTGTGTATGTGTATGTGTGTCTGTGCATGTCTGTGTGCGTGCATGTGTGTGTGTCTGTGCATGTCTGTGTGTGCGTGTGTGTGTGTGTGTGTTTGTGTGTCTGTGCATGTCTGTGTGTGTGTGTGTGTGTGTGTGTGTGTGTATGTGTGTCTGTGCATGTCTGTGTCTGTGTGTGTCTGTGCATGTCTATGTGTGTGTGGAAAAGCCCAGATTCCTGATCACAAATACTATTCATTCACTCTGCTGGAAACTGGACCTCAGAATCTCAGTTCCCTGACTGGGGCTGTTAACCTGGTCCGCTGTCAGATTTTTAAAAAAGGGATACCAGACATCCTGTTCACTCTGAGAGCTGTCTCTGAGAGAGCCAGGTCAGTGTTAAGGACTCTCCACATCAAGGGTGATTTGGTGAGGGGACACCGGCCTTTATGGAGTTATTTCAGAAACAATGGGCTGAATGGCCTCCTCTTTCACTGAAGCAGTTCTGTGATTCTATGGTGTATATGCCTGATGGCCAGAGAGAAAACACACATGTGCAAACTAACACACACACACATGCACACACGCAGAAACACACACAGACACACACACACACACACACACACACACGCACACACAGACATGCACACACACACACACAGACACACACACACACAGACACACACACAGACACACACATACACAGACACACACACACACATGCACACCCAGACGCACACACACAGACACACACACACCCTCACACACACAGACGCACACACAGAAACACAAACACACACACACACGCACACACACAGAGACACACACATGCAAATACACACACACAGACGCACACACACAGAAATACAAACACACACACACGCACACATACAGAGACACACACATGCACATACACACAGAAACACACACACGCAAAGACACACACACACACACACACGCACACACACAGACACACAGAAACACGCACACATACACACACACAGACACACACACACATGCATACACACAGTTACACAGAAACACACACACACACACACAAACACACACACAGAAACACACACACACATGCACACACACATAGACACACAGAAACACACGCACACACACAGACACACAGATACAAGCACACACAGACACACAGAAACACGCACACGCACACAGACACACACACACACACACACACGCACACACACACCTCCTTGCAATTGCATGAAGAATGTCTATGTAAGTGAGATACTGGACTGTTGTCTGATACCTGAGGAACATATTCCAATGAGTCTCAGCCCCTCTGAAGGGGGGTGGGGGTGGTTGTTGAGAGAGAGAGTCACAGAAAACCAATCGGGGGCAGTGGCACACATGTGAAAGTTCTTCATCTGAGAAATATGGGATGGGGACTGACATGAGTCAGTGTAGGTATACTGCAGCCAATAATTCTGGGACTCTGTTCAAGAAGAATTTGATCAGTGAAGGAAATGATATCAGCAGATAGCACTGCTTTCAGACTGCAACAGTTCAGCCAAGTCAGAGCAACTCTGTCCAATACTCTCTCCTTTTGAACAGTTTCAAATCAGCCAAGTAATGAGAGAAACAGATGAGAAACTGGCACTGAGCAAGCAGAGAGCCACTCTATTCTCTAATTGAAGAGACAAAAAGAAAATTTCAGACCTGGAAATCAAATTCAACTTTTCCTGTTTTTTTTTGTAGAATCAGACATTGAGAATGACTCATTTTTGGAGTTAAAAATATTTTCCCCATTCTTTTTTCCTCCTCAAAATGATCCAGAGACATAACTGACCCAAATTAGCTCATTTCATAGTTATTGTTATCTTTCTTAACCTGCATGCACCTTTGAAATGGTTGACAACACCAGCATCCATCTTGGTCCAGTTTTGGAGAACTGCATCTATTGTCATGGCTATGACTAGTATATGAGTTGGGACATTATGTTGAGGTTGGACAGAACATTGGTGAAGACTCTTCTGAAGTACTGTGCCCAGTTATAGAAGGAATATTATTAAGCTGGACAGGGTTCAGAAAAGATTTACCAGGATACTGCCAAGAGTGGAGGGTTTGAGTTATAGGGGGAGGCTAGGGCTATTTTGAGGGGTGACCTTATAGAAGTCCATAAAATCATGAGGGGCATGGATAAGGTGAATGGGCAGGAGTCTTTTCCCTTGGGTGGGGCATTTCAAGACAGGGGGCGTATTTTTAAGGTAAGAGGAGAAAGATTTAAAACACTGTGTACTCTGTGGGACTGCAGTGGGCTAGATCTCCAACCTGTTTGCCGATCCTTTTGGCGCGCATTCATTTTAAGCCTAAACAGATGTTCACAACATCCCTACCCTACCTTCTCTTTTTGTACTGTTGCCCCTCAGACAGAGATATGAAGCTCCTATTGCTTTTCCCTTGCCTTTCCAATTGGCGCAGACACAAAGTCGGGGAGCCCTTCATGGTTGTCACTAGTCCTCAGTCAAGGGAGATGGCCTTCAGTCAGGAGGCCCAATCACAGCAAGTTAAGGGCAGTCTCCAGCACCAGTCTAGGGTTTGGACACTGTCAGCTTAAGTGTTCAAAGTCAGGATCAGTGGCAGATGGCCTTTAACCCTGAAATGTGTGAGTGATGCACTTTGGAAGAACAACAAGACAAGGGAGTACTCAATGAATGGCAGGTCACTAGGAAGCTCGGAAGGATGCAGGGATCTTGGGGGGCTTATCTCTGAAGATGTCAGGATAGGTTGACTGGGTAAGTAAGAAGGCAGTTGGGGCACTTGCTTCCAAGGGAAATGGAATTGGGTTGCACAGCTGTTATTTTTGGTTTTGGTGGAGTGGTCTCACAGTTAGCCACTGAGGAAGTAGCTTATAGGGCAAAGTTATTGGTGTTGGGGATTGGTGGAGAGGACAGCAAGTGAGGGAAGATGAGCGGGCAATAGGGAGAATAGTAGGGCATGAGACTTGGTGATGAGTGGGTGGAGTAACAGAGGTGAAGTCAGTGTGAGGTATCAGAGAGAAGTTGGTGGCACTAATGCTGATGGAGTGGAGGAGGTCATCGATCCTTCTTCCTCCATTGGTGTGCATCCCTCCTGATGGCTGAGACTATAGCAGCCTCAGATCAGGTTGGCATGGTCTTGGAGATAGTGGACATCTGCTTCTGCACCACTCTGTCCACCAAGACCATGCCCACAAAGTAGGTCATCAACTTTCTCTTCTCGACTACAAGAACAGCAATCATTGGGAACATTGCATGGCTGCTCCAGTATAAACCTGCTTGTCTGGGTGTATAACAACCTTTTAAAGATGCTGCTGCTCCCAGGATTGCCAGTTCATTCCATGATACTCCAGCAATAGCTAGTTTTTCTAGGTGTAATGAATGGTAAAAAGGGGCTAGAATTGGTTAAGAGGGGTGTCTTGGGATAGGGTGGGTAGTTAATGAGGCGAGTTCAGTAAGATACAGTGATAGATCGTGTTAGGTCTCACAGGGAAAACCCTTTCCCAAAACAGGATTGAACTGACACTTAGCCAAAATACTGTAAGGTTCGTCCTTAAATGTCTGCTAATAACATTTGGTTCTACCTCACACCAATGCCCTTGTCTCTGAATTGACAGGCTGCCCATCTAACATCCAGTGTAGGTTGAGCAGGTCGTTCATCCAAAGCAGTATGAGTAAGAACAAAGCCATTGTATTCAGGCCCTGCTACAAACTCCATTCTCTGGTTCCCCGTTTCCTCCCAGGAATTATAGCAGGCTGAGCCAAATTCCTCACGTACTGTGTCACATGTGACTCCAAGATGCTTCAAGTGCCATCTCCAAGGTCCTGTACATCTACTTCCCATCTCCATCTGTGCCTCAGTTCCTCCCCCTACATTATACCCTTCAGAAATGTGTGGATCACCTGAAAATCTGCTGATGCACCAAGTTCATTTCACCTAACGGTCATGCAGTATCTTTGGTTTAGGGCTCCCATCTTTGCTGCCAAATGCTTCCTTGGTCTCACCCCTCCATGGCTCTGTAATAGTCTCCAGTCATATAAGCCTCTCAGATGTCTGCATTTTTTTGTGTGAGACCTTGTTAGAATGCCTGACTTTAATTGATTCACTGTTGAATTCCCTCCTAAACATCCCTGCCTCTGAGTCCTCCTTTAAGATGCTCCTAAAAACCTTCCCCTTTGCCTAAACCTTTGATTAGTTGTATTAGTGGGTGGCATGGTGGCACAGTGGTTAGCACTGCTGCCTCACAGCGCCAGAGATCCGGGTTCAATTCCCGCCTCAGGCGACTGCCTGTGTGGAGTTTGCACGTTCTCCCCGTGTCTGTGTGGGTTTCCTCCGGGTACTCCGGTTTCCTCCCACAGTCCAAAGATGTGCAGGTCAGGTGAATTGGCCATGCTCAATTGCCCGTAGTGTTAGGTAAAGGGTAAATGTAGGGGTTTGGGTGGGTTGTGCTTTGGCGGGGCGGTATGGACTTGTTGGGCCGAAGGGCCTGTTTCCACACTGTAAGTAATCTAATCTAGTGCTTTGCTACCAAATCCATGTGAAGCATCTTGGAAAGTTGCATTCCATTATAGGTGCTATATAAATAAAAGGTTTTGATGTCATCCATCACATGTTGTGTCATTGAATCAAACCCAATCCTTCCTCATCTGGTGGACTGACACACTCAGTCATACATTAGATATGATCAGGAGCAGATAGTTTATCAGAACCTCATTTAAAATTCCTCATCAATCCTACACTCTCATCTTCTCTTGGCCTTCATGTGGTCCTCAATCTCTCCAATAAGGAGGGGTTCCCACCAGGGCTCTCCAATTGGGCTCCTGGGTGCCAGTTCTAATCTCCATCCAGTGGTCACAGGATCAGCCCTCCCCCTTCACCTATCCAACTCTGCCCCTGACCTTTGGCTGTCAAAATAAAGACTGGCCAGTGAGCCTGGAAAAACTTAGTCACTCACAAAAGGAACAGGAGACAAGTGAGCAGAAATATTCGGAATATGAAATACGGCTCACTTTGCAGTGAATCAGTTCAACAATACCAATATTACAGTAAGTGCCACACATGCCAGACCCGCTACTGAATTATAATGGGCCAGAGAAAGATCATCTGCAAGTTCTTTACTGTTCTGTTGACTGGATTTGAATGGAATCCTCAGTTTCCTTGACAGGAATTGCAGCCAGAAATCAGGTTCAGGAATCTGATTTCAATTAACGAACAAAGTGGGTTAATGAAAGAAATATGTTAGAGCTCATGAACGAAGACATTTGAGATATAAAAGACATACCAAATCCAATACGTATGAATGTTTTCAATAATTCCCTTTGTGTTGACGTGTGGTTTGGTGGAAAGAAATTGACTCAATATTTATTACACTTGCGCTGTCACAGAATTACTCATACCGTTATCAAATAAAAAGGGGATCTACTAAATAGAAGGTCAGACCTGAAACAGCAAGTCAGGCAGCATTCGAGGAGCAGGGAAATCAACGTTTCGGGCAAAAGCAGGGAGCCTCCGGGGTGGAGAGATAAATGGAAGGGGTGGGGGGGGGTGGGGGTGGGGAGAAGGTAGCATAGAGTACAATAGGTGAATGGAGGTGATAAGTCAGAGAGGAGGGTGGAGCAGATAGGTGGGAAGGAAGATTGGCAGGTAGGACAGGTCATGAGGATGGTGCTGAGCTGGAAGTCGGAACTGGGGTAAGGTGGGGGGAGGGGAAATGAGGAAACTGGTGTAGTCCACATTGATGCCCTGGGGTTGAAGTGTTCCGAGGCGGAAGATGAGGTGTTCTTCCTCCAGGCGACGGGTAGTGAGGGAGCGGCCGTGAAGGAGGCCCAGGACCTGCATGTCCTTGGCAAAGTGGGAGGGGGAGTTGAAATGTTGGGCCATGGAGCAGTGGGGTTGATTGGTGCGGGTGTCCTGGAGATGTTCCCTGAAGTGCTCTGCGAGAAGGCGTTCAGTCTCCTCAGCGTAGAAGAGACCACATCGGGAGCAATGGATATAATAAATGAGGATGGTGGGCGGCACGGTGGCACAGTGGTTAGCACTGCTGCCTCACAGCGCCTGAGACCTGGGTTCAATTCCCGCCTCAGGCGACTGACTGTGTGGAGTTTGCACGTTCTCCCCGTGTCTGCGTGGGTTTCCTCCGGGTGCTCCGGTTTCCTCCCACAGTCCAAAGATGTGCAGGCCAGGTGAATTGGCCATGCTAAATTGCCCATAGTGTTAGGTAAGGGGTAAATGTAGATGTAGGGGTATGGGTGGGTTACGCTTCGGCGGGGCGGTGTGGGCTTGTTGGGCCGAAGGGCCTGTTTCCACACTGTAAGTAATCTAATCTAATCTAATCTAAATGATATTGGTGGATGTGCATGTGAAACGTTGATGGATGCGGAAGGCTCCTTTAGGGCCTTGGATGGAGGTGAGGGAGGAGGTGTGGGCACAGGTTTTGCAATTCCTGCGGTGGCAGGGTAAGGTGCCAGGATGGGAGGGTGGGTTATGGGGGGCGTGGACCTGACCAGGTAGTCACAGAGGGAACGGTCTTTGCAGAAAGCAGAAAGGGGTGGGGAGAGAGATGTATCCCTGGTGGTGGGGTCTGTTTGGAGGTGGTCTGTAGATGATACGATTTATGCGAAGGTTGGTAGGGTGAAAGGTGAGGACTGGGGGTGGGGGGTGAGGGGTGTGGGGGGTGTGGTTTCTGTCCTTGTTACGGTTGGAGGGGTGGGGTTTGAGGGTGGAGGTGCGGGACATGGATGAGATGCGTTGGAGGCATCTTCAACCATGTGGGATGGGGAAATTATGGTCTTTAAAGAAGGACACCATTTGGTGTGTTCTGTGGTGGAACTAGTCCTCCTGGGAGCAGATATAGTGGAGGCGGAGGAATTGGTAATACGGGATAGGATGCTCCCGATGTGGTCTCCTCTACATTGGGGAGACCGGACGCCTTCTCGCAGAGCGCTTTAGGGAACATCTCCAGGACACCCACACCAATCAACCCCAACATTTCAACTCCCCCTCCCATTCTGTCGAGGACATGCAGGTCCTGGGTCTCCTCCACTGCTGCTCCCTCACTACCCAACACCTGGAGGAAGAACGTCTCATCTTCCGCCTCGGAACACTTCAACCCCAGGGACTTCACCAGTTTCCTCATCTCCCCTCCCCCACCTTACCCCAGTTCAAACCTTCCAGCTCAGCACCATCCTCATGACCTGTCCTACCTGCCAACCTTCCTTCCCACCTATCCGCTCCACCTCCCCTTTGACCTATTGCCTTTACCCCCACCTCCATCCACCTATTGTACTCTATGCTACCTTTCCCCAGCCCCACTCCCTTCCCATTTATCCCTCCACCCTGGAGGCTCCCTGCCTCATTCCTGCTTTTGCCCGGAACGTCGATTTTACTGCTCCTCGGACGCTGCCTGACCTGCTGTGCTTTTCCAGCACCACTCTAATCTTGGCTCTAATCTCGAGCATCTGCAGTCCTCACTTTTGCCTGAAACATGATCAGTTCATCTCTCCACAAACACTGCGCAGACCACCTCAGTATTGTCAGCACCCCTTTTTGTGTTCTGATTGTCAGCCTGTCTCACTCTGTCATGAAATGTGTCACTCATTCCACAGCAAACAAGTCCTGGAGTGGGAGTTGAAACTAAAGCTTCTGGCTCAGAAACACGGCACTACCAACTATACTCTAAGACCTCCAGTGTCTCTTTGTACCCATGTCAGCAACCAATAAACAAATTAACTAAGTGACAGCCCTTTCAAGGGGCATGATTACATTAAAGGCAAATTTATCAAGGAAGGGAAATGTATCAAATGTATGTTGTAGTCCTGCCCCCCGTGGGGTCCTCCAGTCACAGAGGAACCCTCAGGCACATATGCACTCAAGGAATTGCTCACTCAGTGCTGAAAAGTGACAAATAACTGTTGTGTCACACAAATGCCAGGCAATAACCAACTCTAACAAGAGAGAATGTAACCATTGCCCTTTGGCATTCCATGGCATCACCATCATTGAAGCCCACACAATCAACATCCTGGTGTACACCATTAACCAGAAACTGAACTGCACTCGCCATATAAATACTGTGGCTGATAAAGCAGGTCAGAGGTTAGGAATCCTGCAGCACCGGCTCCCCAAAATCTGTCCACCATCTACAAGGTATGAGTATGGAGTGTGATGGAATATTCCCCGTTTTTCTGGACGAATGCACTTAGGGCTCCTGAGACTGCACCTTCCAAACCCCAAACCACTGCCATTTATAAGGTCAAGGGCATCAGATATATATGGGAACACCATCATCTGCAAGCTCCCCTCCAAGTCGCTTGCCATCCTGAAGTATATTGGAAGTATATTGACATTCCTTCAGTGTCATTAGGTCAAACTCCGGGAATATCTTCCTGTGATAACCTCAATGAGGGCCATGGGGAAGCACTAATTAATCTCCTTGTGGACTTTTGTGGCACAGTGGTGGTGTCCCTACCCCTGGAACAAGAGACCTGAGTTCAAGTCCCACCTGCTTCAGAGGGATGCAATAACATCTCTCATCAGAAAAATAAGCTAGGCAATTTTTAAAAATAAACACATCTTGTTGAGTATGAGTTCTCAGGTAACAGGCAATGGCCTGTCCAACTGGAACTCACCACCTGAGTCCTTTATAAAGCAGGCCAAGACAGGCCTCTAGTGGTGTAGTCACACTATCACTACCTCTGAGGCAGGGGGCCTGGGTTCAAGTCCCACCTGCTGCAGAGATGTGCAATTACATCTCTGAACAAGTTGATGAGAAAATAAATATTAAAAAGGATATAAAGGAATAATAAAGCAGACCCATGGGAGAGGTGATGGTTTAGCAAAGTTATCACGAGACTATTAATCCAGAGATAATGTTCTGGGGTGCCAAGTTTGAATTCTGCCGCGCTGCATGGTAACATTTGAAGTCAATAATTAAAAAAGATCTAATGATGACCAGGCTCCTGTGTTGCAGTGATATTGTCCCTGCCCTGAGACCAGGAGGTCTGGGTTCATAATCCTACCTGCTCCAGAGATGTGTAGCACCAATTCTGGACAGATTGATTAGAAACTAAAGTGGAACATGGGGTCAAGTCCCACCAGCCCCAGTTGTGTGTCATGAACAGATTAATTTTAAAAATAATAAAGCAGACCTATCCATAACCTTCGCCCAACCCCTTTCTTTTAATGGTTCACATTGTCCATAATGGACTGCCATGTAAACTTCGAATTGGCTGCACAGGCAATTGCTGTTGGTGACGGGTAATAGTTAAAAACAAAAGTCATGGTGATAGAAAAATCATTCTGTCATGTATGATAAAGCTCCCAGATATAAAAATAAAGCAGACCCTTAAAAGGCTTGGTGGCAGTGTCACTATCTTTGAATTAGGAGGCCTGGCTTCAAGTCCCACCTATACCAGAGGATGTGTAATAACAGCACTGAGCAGGTTGTTTAGAACATACAATAAAACAGACCCATCTTCTGGTGCAGTGGTATTGCTGCTATCTCTGAGCTAGGAGACCTGAGTTGAAGTCCCACCTGTTCTAACATCTATGTAACAGTTTGATTACAAAACATATCAAATAAAGCAGATCCAGGGGCCTCTTGTGGTGCAGTGGTAGCATTTCTATCTCTGAGCTAGGAGGCCCAGGTCCAAGTCCCACCTGTTCCAGAGGCGTGTAATCTCTGAGTGGTTGATTAGGAAAACATCCCAAAGCAGACCCAGGCATAGGTCTACAGAACTGTTTGTCTCAGGCTGGGACTACTCTGTGTACGCCATCAGGAGTGGCTCTATTTAGGTGTTCAACACTAAATAATGTTCCTTTCCAGTCAGATTTGCTGAGTTTTTATACCTCCCTCATAGCATTGTGAATCCACCTATAGGAGGTCAAGAAGGCAACCCACCATCACCTTCTCAAGGGCAACTAGGGATGCATAATAAATGCTAACCCAGCCAGCGATGCCCACATCCCATGAGGGATTAAGACTAAACACCTACATACACAACCTTAACTTACACAATTTCTATTGTGTACAGGTTATCATTTCTCATTTCAACCTACAACACTGGTAATTTTAATAGGTTGACTTGCCTCTCTCCCCTCCAAGTGATTATCTTGCCCTCTTGCCATACCAACCAGTACATTCCAGGCTCTATCTTCACCTGTGCCAAGTTAGCTAATCTCAAGCAACACCAGTTTCAGTGGTACAGAGTCAAGGTTCCTTTCATCCAATCTTTTCTCTAGTAGTCCCTGCTGGGGGAACATTGTCTGTATGGATGTGAGGTGGGGTCAGGATCAGGTTATTGAGCTGCCCAGACTCCAGCCTTACCCAAAAACACAGAGTAACTCACTGACAGTCAGTGCCTGAGTGCTCACAAACAGAATAGGAACTGGATGAAGTGTTGAAAGGTAATCAGCACCTTTTGTAACTGCTCTCCGCACAAGCAACAACCTTTCACACCGCAAGAGAAAGGGACAGAGAAAATGGTTTTCTTCAATGGGTTCCAACCTTTATAAGTGTCCAGGTGCCACTCTGACACCTTTATAAGTGTCCAGGTGCCACTCTGACACCTTTATAAGTGTCCAGGTGCCACTCTGACACCTTTATAAGTGTCCAGGTGCCACTCTGACACCTTTATAAGTGCCCAGGTGCCACTCTGACTTAAATCTTTCATCATTTCTCACTTACTGAAATCTTACTCAGTAATAGATCAACTTCCAGACCCAGAGATCATTTTTGAGCAGTGAATTAAGTGAATTGGTGTCACTGAGGTCCAGACAAGTGATGATAGCTGGAATGGAAAGGTACTGATTTCAGGCAATTACAGGAATTGAGCAGGAAGAAATAGGCCCCTTGGTTTATGACCAGGGGTATTCTTAAAATCATAGTAATAAGTGAAGCCGGGTATGATTTGACCAGCAGTGTTTACTGCATCATACCCGAGGGGAGAGTTTCATTAATTGGAAGCTGGGCTGAGAGGTGACCTGATAGAAGTTTATAAAAAATGAGAGGTATAATTAGAGTTAATGGTAATTGTCTTTTCCCTAGGATGGGGATTTCAAGACTAGGGGGAATATTTTTAAGGTGAGAGGAGAGAGATTTTAAAAGAGACATAAGGTAAAGTTTTTACAGAGGATGGTTTGTATGTGGAATGAACTTCCTGAGGAAGTAGGGGGACGTGGGTAGTTACAACATTTAAAAGACACTTGGATAAGTACATGAATTGGAAAGGTTTGGAGGGATATGGGCCAGGAGCAGGTAGGGTGGGACTAGTTTAGTGTGGGATGATGGTCGGCACAAACTGTTGAACTGTAGGGTCTGTTTCCGTGCTGTATGATTCTATAACCCTGACTATGACTAAATATCTTGAGTCTGCACCTGACAGTCAGGTGACATATGCAGATTTATCTTCTCACCTGAGCTGCTAGTTTCACAAAGAGAGATTCTTTCTCCTTTCCTGGTTTACTGCTCCTTTGTGAACACTTCCTTGTACTTTTCCCAAATTGTGACTCTTCATGTATCAAGTGTCAGCTCACTATGCTGACCACAGAGAGTGTCATCTTGCCCTTGGCCAGTATTGAACCCACTTGTAGTCAGCAGTTTGAGTGAATAGTCAAACACTGATTCAGTTTGTCTTCCCAAATTTGCAATATAGAAAACTGTTTTGTTCCCATTTGTAAGATTTTTAAGTATATGAGTAAGATGCTTTGATAAAAATAAAAATGACTTTGTATTTAAAGAATTCAAAGATAGTTTGAAAGATTGGTTTAAAACCAACAGATCATCAAACTTACCATTTCTGACCCTCTGCTTCATGTTGTAAAACTTTATACCCAAACTGACTCTTCTTTGGTCCTTTGAAGATCCTGGCTTGCTTCACATTAATGTTGAATGAGTCACTAAGGCCTAGTAGAACAAATAATGGATGATTAGATACAAAATAAAAATTCCTGCGGACTGCCCACCGATGACTTCTAGATCAGGTACAGCGTAAGGTTACATAGAGATTAAAGCTCACTTTACTCTTTTAAACCAAAAGCAAAGCTCTCGCCAGTTAGTCCCCATCAACATTCCCGGAGAAGTACACCACAGGGTTATATACAGAAGAGATCAGAAATTTATTTTGGACTCAACCGAATACTCCAATAAAAATGAAAGAAGACATAATAAAAAGCAATTAAAAAATTAGTCAAATTATAGTTTCTCCCACACATCTAAATATTACAGGTCAGTTCTTCTAGGTGCCCTGGTGAAATCTGCTCCCCTTCAAACACGATTACAAAATGAACCGTGCTTTTAGCATGCTGTGGTTTGTGGGAACATTGCTGTACCATACTTCTCTGTCACATCATCTACATCACAATTGAATATACTTCAGAAGTACCTATGAAGCCTTAGAGCATGATGGGACACGCTGAGATGTGACAGCGTGTGAATAAATAAAAATCTGCCTTTTTGCTCCACATAGCAAGAGGCAGCTATGGATTTAGAGCCATCAAGTAACCATCTGGAATCCAACTGAGTGCCTTACACCTTCCGCAAGTTCTCACAGAGACAATGTCAGGAATGGACTGGATTTGCAGAACGTCAGAAAGTATGAAACATCCATTACTTCCAAATGTAACCAGTGCATGGTTCAGAACCGGTTCTCATCTCTCTCTCTGAAGAAATGTCTATAGGGAGCGCTCAGTTATCCTTTCCCTCATTTAATTTCCAGCAATGGGAATGTTTTAAACAGAAGTTGTTGTTTGTCAAAGGAAATTTATTGTTAGCAATTAACTTGGCAAGTTAAAGGGGGTTTGCTAAGTTACAGGAAGTTTCTCTTGAAAGAGTTGTCCGTTACTGCAGCAGATCTCCTTAGGGATGAATAAACCACCTTCAAGCATGATGAAGATACAGAGCTCCTAATATAAGGTGGAAGTATCTTTGACTACAGGGAACATTTCTTAAAGGAACTTGTTCCTGCTTCCACATCCATTCCTCCCTCCCAGTTATCTTCTCTCAAGACACATGCAGTGTAATGTTCGAGACAGCAGCCAGTCTCTGGCCAAGAGAGAACTGTAGCTCAACCTGATTTCTACAAATGTTTAGATTACAGCGGTGCCTGATTTCTACAAATGTCTTTCCAATTGTAGCCTCTGCACAGACTTCCTCTCACTTCTTTACCAGGGGCTATTGGGAACATCCGGGCTCCTTTAACTAACGCTGAGCATTGTGAAGGACTCAATCCCGTGTACCTGTGTTTTTGTTTTTGCCGCTATTTACCTATTATTTACTTATCTATGCTACTTAACTATGTGATCTGCCTGTATTGTTTGCAAGACAATGCTTTTCATTGTGTTTTGGTACACGTGACAATAAATTCAATTCAATTCAATCCACCCTCCAGTTTCTCAATGCAATCATCAGGCAGAGGGTCAATCCTATCCTCATTCCCATCTAATATCCACCTGGAACTGGTAAAGGCAGCAAATTCTACATCGAGAAAGGTTCAAACATGGGTCCTCCTGCTCTCTCAGGGTCAATCCCATAAGCAGCAGAGAGCTCAGTAAGTCAGCTACTAAGAAGTGCACCAGCTATTAGAGGTTTGAGGAAGAACGTTAGAACCAATGTTCTCAACAAGGGAAAAATGCTTAGGTTAATGCATCGAAGCTCCTTGACTCGGACAGTATAATAACAAAACCAGTGAAGTAGATGTATTGCAAAATGAAGTACCTGTGTAAGTACTAAGGCAGGGAAACTAAATCCTCATGTGGTTTCAAGCAAACAAAGACTTGGAATGAAATGATGCAGATTGGGGAAGGAGCAGAGGGAATTCAGTGATGAGTTATAAGACACTTTCCTTGAAGGATATGAAACCATGGCAGGAGGTGGCCATTTGGCCAGCCAAGTCCCTCCTAGCTCTCATCAAGAGTCATTTATCTAGTTCCACATCCTTGCCTTTTACCCCACAGCCCTGCAAAAGTTATCTGTCCAGGTGTTTATCCAATTTCCTTTTCCAAACCACAATCCTTGCTTCTACCACAATCTCTGGCAGTGCATTCCAGATCCTAACCACTCACTCCATACCAAAGTTCATATACATATTGCTTCAGGGTCTTCTGCCAATCACCTTGTATCACTGCTCTGGTTCTCGGCTTTCCAGCCAAACAGAACTATTCCTCCCCATCAACTTCCTCTTAGCCCCTCATGATTTAAACATTGCTATCTTCTCTCTTTTCAGCAGCAACAGCTTAGCTCATCCAATTTATCTTTCCTCATCCCTGGAATCATTATGATAAATCCTTTCTTAGGGCTTTGCTTGTAATCTTGCTAAGTTAGGTATTAGCAGTCAGGTCAAGTTTAAATTGCCATACTTGGTTTTTCTTTTGTAGTGTTGAAAGGCAATGTAAATTAATAAAATATCATCCAGAGATATCCTTGATGTTTATCATGCAACCGGTGTTGGAATGTGCTTCTGGATGCCAGATGAGAACAGAATTAAGCTGTGATATTTTATACAGTTGATAACGCAACAAGACTCATGTAAGCTCAGGGGAATGTTAAGTCACTCGGACCTGACCATGAGATGTGGGAGTTGAAGGAGGTCATGCAGCCCATTAAGTATGCTCCATCATTCAATAAGATCATGGCTGGGATAATAGTCTTCTATTCCACTGTCTTGCCACTTCCCATAACTCCGTATTCCCTTGCAGATTAAGAATTTGTTTATCTCAGCCTTATATAAACTTGATGGCCCAGCCTCAACAACGTTCTGTAGTGAAGAATTCCACAGATTCACTATCCCATGAGCAAAGAAATTCCTCCTCATCTCTGCCTTCAATAGGTGACTCCTTACTCTGAGATTATGCCCTCTAATCTTAGCCTTTCCTACAAGGGGAAACAACTACCCCACATCCACCTTGTAAAGTCCCTAAGCATCTTGTAGGTTTCAATTAGGTACCTCCCATTCTTTGAAATTCCAATGGATACAGGTGCACCCTACTCAATCTGTTCTCCAAATCCAGCATCAGGCCAGTGAACTTTCTCTGCACTGCCTCCAACGCCAGTTTATCCTTTCTTAGATCAGTGGACCAAAAAGCCCCAAGTGCACATGGAACAGTCCCCAATAAACGTCAGTAACTGTTGGAGAAACGGAACAATGTCTAAAAAAACTGTTACATTTTTCTGCCCAGGTTTTCTGCCATTCTACCAACGTAAAATAAAAATGAGTGAGGATTAATGCTACATGTTAGGAGCCAATAGTCCCAGTATTAAACAGTGATCTCATCTTTACTAGTGGGACTACCTCACTGCTGCTTCTCACATGCCAGAGACTGAACCTTTCTGAACCTTACTCAATTCCTCGTTCAAATTACATATTTCTAAATTTTCTTGCTTTTCCAACAAAACAAAGAAAAATTCACTAATTTTAGTCATCTCATAAATTCCACACCACAGCCTGTTCCCACAGGAGTTTGGCAGGACTTTGTCAGTGCTTTTAGGATGTAAGTTCATCTTCTTTCACCAGTTAAATTCAAGGCTGCGTGCCAGACAATCCTGGAGCCTGACCTGAATTTCCTACTACAGACAATCCAGAATGTGGCTATTCGTAATCAATAATCCTGTCAAAGAGAAACAATGGTAGCAACTTAAATGTGAAAAATTAGACACCCTCAGTAGCACTGGGGCCCTGTCTATGTCTATTCCGAAGGATGGAAAAGTCAACTAGTGTCTCCTGGAAAATATCCATGTAGGTGTCAGTGAGAATTAGATTAGTTCTAAGAAGGCATCGTAACTTCAAGCAGCCCTGCCAACATTCACTGCGATGAATGAGCTACTGGAAGCTGCTCCAGGCTTTTGTGCAGCTGGGCACAAAGGAGGCTGAGGTCTTGAAAAGTGTAGAAAATGGGCCCTCAAAATGGGATGTCAGTGCAGATGAAGTATTTGAATAGTGTTGTTTCAAGGATAAATATTGGCTAGAATAACTGGTGTGTTTCAAATTATGTCATTGAGTCTTTCATATCCACCTGTAAGAGATAGTGCCTCAATTTAACGGCCCTTCCAAAAACTGGACAGCATCCCCTAAGTACTGCACTGAAGGGTGGGACTGGATTATATACTCAGGAGCAATGTTTAAAATCAGAATAACCTGCAGAACCCAGTGAACCCACTGAAGCAAAGCAAATGATTTTCAGTTATGTTTTACAAACTCTCTGCCAGCTATCTACTTTCATGCTTTGAGGAAGAATAAAGCAGAAAAGACAAGGACATTGCATTATGAGAAACAGACCATATTAGTCACATCTACCATTATTATAGCACAGCTTTCTAGTTGCCTATATTGTAAGGATCATTATCTTTTCTGTTTTTTGATTGACGACTAATGTGGGAAAAAGAACTGCTTTGAAAACCAATGATTGCTGCATTTTTTTAAAAAAGCAGGTTAGCTGATGCTCATTGTAAGTGCTGTTTACACAGCTGTTGGTTCAAGCAATGTGGAAGTCTGGTTAGAGACTAGCTGGAACTAGGGAGAGATAGGCCAACAGCATGTATCTGATTGGTTGTGAAACAGTGGCCAATTATCAAAGGCAAAAGCCTCTGCCTGACAACTATGGTGTGATTGGCTCTGAGGCAGCGGAACAGCTTGGGGATGTGAATATTCAAGACAGGAACTTTTACTGGATTTCTAGAAGTGAAGGAGCTGTTTTATCTCTGCACTATAAAGTTTCTCCAGCCTGAAGTTGACCAGTTTATTTCCCCTGTTGCAGCGTGATGTTTAATAAGGCAGAGACCTTTACAGGTGCGAACCAGTCACCCTGTGCCTCCTGCAAACAAGTGAACATCCCTGGAGAAGGGAGACTAGAAGCAGCATTCTGATCAAGGGGATTATCTCAGCAAACCCTGTGGACAGGACCCACTGAACTGCCTTCCCAGTCTTTCCAACTGCCCAGACCACCCCATTGTTTCTGTGTCTGTCTGTATATGTATATAGAGGGGCAGCTTTAGAGTTTAACAAGTACAGTTATATGTCAATGGTTTAGAATTGCTTACCTATAATTAGAATCTATTTATTTGTAATAAGCAGTCATTGTTAAGTACAGAAACCTGGTCTATGCTTTCTGTTAACCTGGGTTTAAAAGACAGAGGAATTAGTAAGTTCTTCATACTTTTCAAAGTAATAACTCTGAGAATAGCAGGGTTTGATTTCTAGCACATTATCCCAATGAGGGGTGACAGCATCATCACACAGTTAGCACTGCTGCCTCACAGTGCCAGGAACCTGGGTTCGATTCCAGCCTCAGGCAACTGTGGGGAGTTTGCACATTCTCAGGGTGGCATAGTTGGTCAGTGATTAGCACTGCTACCTCACAGTGCCAGGAACCTGGGTTCGATTCCAGCCTTGGGCAACTGTGGGGAGTTTGCACATTCTCAGGGTGGCATAGTGGCTCAGTGATTAGCACTGCTACCTCACAGTGCCAGGAACCTGGGTTCGATTCCAGCCTTGGGCAACTGTGGGGAGTTTGCACATTCTCAGGGTGGCATAGTTGGTCAGTGATTAGCACTGCTACCTCACAGCGCCAGGGACCCAAGTTCGATTCCAGCCTTGGGCGACTGTCTGTGTGGCGTTTGCACATTCTCTTTGTGTCTGCGTGAGTTTTCTCCGGGTACTTCGGTTTCCTCCCACAGCCCAAAATGTGCAGGTCAGCTGAATTGTCCATGCTAAATTGCCCATAGTGTTAGGCGCATTAGTCAGAGGGAAATGGGTCTGGGTGGGTTACTCTTTGGAGAGTCGTTGTGGACTGGTTGGACCGAAGGGCCTGTTTCCACACTGTAGAGGAATCTAATCTTAAAGGTAGACAGACAAGAACAAAAGCATAATAGCTGTTTCACCAACTCCAGCACACACAAAACCAGATGCTGCATTCCAAGATGGAGAGACCTGAATAATTGTTGCTAGTGATTAATTTACCTTGTCAGAATGTCACCTCCAACTGGGTTCCTTGTGTTTGAGTATGCAGCAGCAATACAATGTAAGTTGAACCTCTCTGCCCACAATGCTACTACCCTCTCTGTGTAGTGTGACTGTCACTGAACCTCCTGACATACCAGAGGGGTGAGTGGGGCTGATTTCAGCTCAGACCCGATGTAGCAAGGCAGGTGCGGTTCTTACCAACAGTGAGGTGACTCCAGTGTAACTAAAGTTGAATGAGAATAGAGTGTGTTGGAAGACAACACAGCAGACGGTTGAGTGGAGATTCAAGGTAGTGTATTCGGAATATAACCAGGTCTCTCAAAGCTCTCAGCTCCTGCATTCCTCTGACATATTGATGTTTTTAGTGTGGGTGGGAAAGATTCTTCCTGTGTGGAGAGGGGAGGGTGGGACAGAGCCTCTACTGTTGGGAGAGAACAAGCTTCTTTTTGATTTCTCCATCCAGACTCATATCCCTACTCCGATTTAGCTGCGTCACCAGAAACACCAGCAATTGCTTTTTCACCTCCTCTCACTGATTACTTTGATTCCTCTCAAGGAGTAATCCAAACTGCAGTATCCTGTTTTACTTAGCTACCTGAGTATACATTTAATATGAATTTACAAGAAAAAAAAACTCACAGCTGTTGCATGTGTGTATTTATTTTGGTGAAACATGTGCAGTGGTTTAAAACGGTAATTTATTCTTACAAATAAGGCAGTGATGGAAAGAGTTACTAATCTTGTTCCAGAATAAGACATTATCTATAAAGGTACATGTTGTTTGGTACATGCTTCAGTGGGTGTGGGGGGTCAGGGAAGGTGGCGAATGTGAGTTCTATGCAATTGCAAAGATTTCTGAGATTAGCACAATATTAAAGTGTGGAGTTATTTGTATGCATTTTCATATGCATTTTTCAGAATCTGCAAACACTTTCTATTCAAATTTTTGTTGTCACACTTTAATATCAACATGTAACATTGAAACAGCCGATATAAACAACTCCAATAAAACATCTGTTGCCTATCACCAGCGAGTTGTGAGCTGCAGTGTCCAACTCCTAAGTCTTGCCACCATCTTGGATATTTGTGTCTGAACACCACTGGCAGCTTTGAGTTTGTATTTTCAAACAGCTGTAAACCTGCTTCATATGTCTCGCCATCTTCACAGGCAATGTAAGGGAATGAAATAAGCTGGTCAAACATTCAGTTCCAGAATACATTCCCGTGCATGTGTGAGCCCACTTGACAGGAGAAACACAATCAGCTTTCATATTGAATATTCCCTTAAATTATGAATAGGTGAAAGAGGAGTAGGCCATTCAACCCCTTCAGCCTGAGCCGTCATTTAATAAGATAATGGCTGATCTAATTGTCACCTCAAATTCGCAATTGGGCCTACCCCGAGAACCTTTAACATAGATCACATAACAATACAGCGCAGAACAGGCCCTTCGGCCCTCAATGTTGCGCTGACCTGTGAACTATTCTCAGCTTGTCCCCCTACACTATCCCCAAATCATCCATGTGCTTATCTAAGGATTGTTTAAATCTCCCTAATGTGGCTGAGTTGACTACATTAGCAGGTAGTGCATTCCACACCCTTACCACTCTCTGAGTAAAGAACCTGCCTCTGATATCCATCTTAAATCTATCACTCCTCAATTTGTAGTTATGGACCCTTGTACTTAACAAGAATCTAGCCAGTTTTGCCTGAAAGATATTCAAAGATATTCATTCCACCATCTTTTCAGGAAGTGAGTTTCAAGACTCTAGCGGTTAAGAAGGGGTTCAGCACGCTTGCCTTCATTACTCAGATCTTTTGAGTATAAGAGTTGGGATGTTATGCTGAGGTTCTCTCAGACGTTGGTGAGGCCTCTTCTGGAGCACTGTGTGCAGTTCTGGTTATGCCTGTTAAATTGGAGTGGGTTTAGAACAGGTTTACCAGGATTTTACCGGAAATGGAGGGTTTGAGTTATAAGGTTGGGTAGGCTGGGACTTTATCCCCTACAGTGTAGGAGGTTGACAGGTGACCTTATAGAGGTTTATAAAAACAGGAGGGGTATAGGGAAGGTGAATGGCAGGTGTCCTTTCCCTAGGGTTGGGGATTTCAAGACCAAAGGTCATATTTTTAAAGCAAGGGGAGAAAAATTTTAAAAAGGCATGAGGGGCAATCTTTTCACACTGCAGGTGGTTAGCGTGTGGAATGAACTTTCAGAGTAGCTGGTGGATGCAGGTACAGTTACAACATTTAAAAGGCACTTGAAATAGTCCATGGATTGGAAAGGTTTGGATGGCTATGGGCCAGGAGCAGGCAGGTGGGACTGGTAAACTTTGGAATTATGGTTGATATGGACTGGTTGAACAGAAGGGTCTGTTTCCGTGTTGTATGACATTATGACTCAACTCACTCAACTTTAGCCCTTATTCTCTCTCCACGGCTAAACTGCTGAGTATAGCCAACATCTTCCATGTTAATTCTAAATATCCAGCATCGACACTGTTTCGTTAGTGTTCAAGAGTTAAGTGGACCCTGTGTTGCTATGACTTAGCACATAGACAGCATGATCTGGACATTGTGCGCCAATGATATGAATAGTCATTGCATCACACTGGTAACCCCTCCCAGTCACACATGCTACCAGTGTGGTTTTTGAGGGAAAAAGATCCAAAATTGCAGATTTACATGAAACCACAAAATGCATTCACCTCCTAACAAGCAAGCTGCAGCTATTTATTTTCATGGCTGATGGAGGAAGTATTTTGAACAGGTTCTTTCATCTACAAAACATGTGGAAGAAATATTACATTTGTTTGCCTCAGGCCTTCCAATGCATCACCATTGACGAGCCTCCCACTATCTTGTATGTCAGTGAAAAGCAAAAGTTTATTTAGATCATCTTAACACAGCTTCAACAGCAGAGCACAAATATTTCACAGCCACAGGCTCAACTCTTGACCTCTCTAAGCTACCTATAAGATTCTACCGTTAGTTCCAAGTACAATGATCTCCGCCAATAAAACAAGCAAGAGAAATGATCTTTGAGAAAGCCACAAACTGTCCAGGTTTGGATAGACATCATCATCACTACTTGATCACAACTTAAAATTCTTGACCTGAGAGCACAGACACCAACCACAGCAACAATTTCAGGTATCCCACTCACACCTGACATTAACTTTAATGATAGGCAATAACTTAGTATTATCAAGGAAGACTGAACCAACTTTAGCTCATAACCTTGCTGTGACTTTTAACCCAGAGATGAGCTTCCAGTCACATGCTTGGTCTAGCTGTAAGATCACCTCTATGACATCAGTGAAGTCTAGGACCCTCCCTCAGCTCTTCTGCACTGGAATTATCACCCACGTCTTCACTACCTCTAGACCATATTCAAGCATTCTCCTAGCCAGTCATCCATTTCTTACTCTGTCGTCAACTTGAGGTCATCCAAAGCCCTGGTGCCCATGTCCTTACTCACAACAAATCCAGTTCCCCCATCATCTGTGTGCACACTGACTTACACTGGCTCACAGTTCCATATCTCTTATTCTCACAAAGCTCTAAAATATCAGTGTTCCTTGAATTCTTCTTGAACTCTTGAACAGTCCCGGCTTTAAGTGCTTCACTTCTAGTGTTGCACCTTCAGCTGCCAAAGCCCCAAATTCTGCAATCCCCTCCTATGTACTCCACCCAATCACAAATACTACCAGACTGCTGGTGCTGGCAAAATGACCAAAATTGTAGGGTTTGGTGAAAACACAAAATGTATTAACCTCATCACAATCTGCAGCTGCTTACCTTCTGAGAGCTATTGGGAGCTAATGTAGGTCAGCGAGAATATGGATGCTGAATGAGCAATAGGAATGGTATCAATGAGGACATTGAGTCATAGAGATGTACAGAGCAACATGGTGGCTCAGTGGTTAACACTGCTGCCTCACAGGGCCAGGGCCAGAGCCAGGATTCGATTCCACACTCGGGCAACTATCTGTGTGGAGTTTGCACATTCTCCCTGTGTCTGCGTGGGATTCCTCCTGGTGCTCGGGTTTCCTCCAACAGCCCAAAGATGCGCAGGTCAGGTGGATTGGCCATGCTAAATTGCCCATAGTATTCAGGAATGTGTAGGTTAGGTGCATTAGTCAGGGGAAATGTAGAGTAATAGGGTAAGGGAATGGGTTTGGGTGGGATCCTCTTTGGAGGGTAGGTATAGACCTGTTGGTCCAAATGACCAGGTTCCACAATGTAGGGATTCTATGATTCTAAGAGCACCGTCCAGCTCATCCATGCTGATCACATATCTTACATTAAGCTGATCACATTTGGCAGCGTTTCGCCCATTTCCCTCTAAACCCTACCTATTCATATACTCATCCAGATGCCTTCTAAATGTTGTAATTGTACCAGCCGCCACCACTTCTGGCAGCTAATTCCATACACACTCCACCTTCTGTGTGAAAACGTTGGCCCTTAGGTCACTTTTAAATCTTTCCCCTCTCACCTTAAACCAATGACCTCTAGTTTTGAACTTCCCCATCCCAGGGAAAAGACCTTAACTATTTACCCTATCCATGCCCCTCATGATTTTATAAACCTGTATAAGGTCACCCCTCATCCTCCCATGCTCCAGGGAAAACAGCCTCAGTCTGTTCAGCCTCTCCCGATAGCTCAAACCCTCCAACCCTGGCAACAACCTTGTAAATCTTTTCTGCACTCTTTCAGGTTTAATAACATCCCTCTAATCCTCAATAGGCAGGATTTCCTATTCTCTTTAGTGACATGGGCAGTGGGAAATTTGGGAAAATAAAGCAAAAGTGAAAAATTCAGATTCTTAACATCAAGAAAAAGCTATCTGATTTTCTCCTTAACTTTTAAACAGTAAGTTCAGAATCTTGCTAATCAGCAGTGACTACCTTATTGCCACATATTTGAACCTCATTATTAGTTACAGTTATCCTTATTTCCATGGGGTGTTCCTAATTCTCCTCTACATCTTCAAGACAAGAGTGAGGGTACTTATATTGCAGCAGCTCTCTCCTTCTTCCCTGGGTCTTCATCCAAGTCTGTCTGCACAACCAAGCACCTGCATGTTCCAAGGACACCTTCCTTCTCAACCCTTTGTCCATGCAAGTTGGCATCAACAAACCACTAGCCTGACCACATTGTCCCACTTGGTCCAACTCTCAGACCTTCCAGGACTTGAGCCTGGAGCTCCAGGGGTCTTGTGACCTGCATGCTTTTTCCTGGGTTGCTTTGTGTTCAGGGACATCATATATGCCCACACAGGATGCACCTTATGGCTCTCAGCTTCATTTCTTAATGCTCACTCATTGTACAGCTATTTGAAACCTGCCAGCCTCCAAGATGTGCAGTTCCTTTTAACACATTGGGAAAAGCAGTGGAGGGGGGGTGAACATGTTCCTGTACAGCACCATGCTGGATCAATGTCACAGCCACAGCTTAAGACCATAGCATGTGCTTCAACAAAATGACCAGGTCTGAACATCAAAAGGGACCAGTCCCTAGTAGGATCAAAGGGGACCGTGGTCAGTCAGGTAGTACTGACTCGTCCAGCTACAGTACAGAATTTGGCCATGGTCAGTCCTGCTGGGAGGTACAACTAGTCAGAGGATTACAGTTATGTTATGAGGATATCTATCTGGGGTAGGGTGGGGTAGGGTAGGGTGGTTCAGGGTGTAGAAGGGTTAGCGAGATGAGTACGCCGCTGCAGAGTTTGAGTGAGTGGCCACAGACAGAAGTGGTATTTAACTGTATCAACAGCAGAGATCACTCACCTTCACCTTGTTCTGTTGAGGATTGTGATTCACCCCACACACTGTAGTGACCCCAGTTGCTATCTCACTCCAGGCTGGCTGAATCTGGTGAGTTGGCCTCCTCTGCTGGTCAGCAGGAAAGAGCACTGACCCTCTTACCATCACCAAGTCATTTCCTGCTAGTGAAATGAGGTGCCAGCTTCCCTTCCGGGGCTATGGTATTAGATTAGATTACATACAGTGTGGAAACAGGCCCTTCGGCCCAACAAGTCCACACCGACCCGCCAAAGCGTATACCACCCAGACCCATACTCCTACATTTACCCCTTCACCTAACACTACGGGCAACTTAGCATGGCTAATTCACTTAACCTGCACATTTTTGGATTGTGGGAGGAAACCCGAGCACCCAGAGGAAACCCACGCAGACACGGGGAGAATGTGCAAACTCCACACAGAGAGTCGCCTGAGGCGGGAATTGAACCCAGGCCTCTGGCTCTGTGAGGCAGCAGTACTAACCACTGTGCCACCGTGCCGCCCACAAATCTTGGCAATAATGTGGAGTATCACCTTGTGAGGAACTGTTCCTGACTTGTGGTGTCTTAAATGGTGCACTGCTCGTGATTAGTGGCATGGACATCACAAAGTCCCAGGAACAGGGAGCACTTCCACCTCTCCTGCTGCATATTCCAAGAGACGTGCCCTAAAAAGGCCGATTGCAAAATGAATGAGATGGAGAGCATAACGTTGCATGGGAAAAGTTGGTACAGACCTGGCAAACTGTAGTGAGGGGGGGGTGTTACAGGATTATGGGGATGGAAGAGTAAAGGACACTGAGGCCTTCCATCAGCCATGGTTTATCAAATCATGAGGGGCATAGACATGAGGAATAGCAAAGGTCTTTTCCCCAGGGTGAGGGAGTTCAAAACTATGAGGCGTAATTTAAAGGTGAGAGGAGAAAGATTTAAAAGGGACCTGCAGGGCAACGTTTTCACATGCAGGGTAGTTCATATGAGGAAGTGGTAAATGTAGCTATAGTTACAACATTTAAAAGCAATTTGGACAGGTACGTGAACCGGAAAGGGATATGGGCCAAATGCAGGCAAGTAGGAATAGTTTAATTTGGGAAATTTGGTCAGCATAGACGAGTTGGACCAAACAGCCTGTTTCCATATTGTATGACTCTATGACTCTAAATGGCGGAGTAGGCTCAACGGGCTGAATGGCCCCCTTCTGTTCCTATGTTTCTATCTACACTAGTGTCTCTTTAAATGGCTTGGTATCAGAATAATTGTTCCTATCTACCTTCATACCTCCTTAAATAGATAAGTGTCAAAATATTGCTTTATAATGATCTTGTGGAGCGTTATAACATTAAAGCAACTACATGAGTACAAGTTGCTGATGTTGTACATAACCTGAGAACATACCTCTTTACGTTCATTCATCTGAACCTCAATGACTTCCCTCAGCCAAACCCTGTTTCTGGAACCTCTACTCAAATCAAACTGGATCTTTCTACACTGCAGCTCAGTTACTCCCCAGAACTGTCACACACTCTCTTTGTTGAGGGTCAACCACTATTTGAAACAAAAGTATCTTTAGCCTATTGAACTGATACAGGAAAAGCACCACAGAACAAAGCTGTAAAGTGAAAGAACTCTCATCAAACCAAAGAAATTCCACTACATATCATGAGGGTCACACTGTTCCTTTGCTGTGTGAGCTACCTGGAGCAGCCGCATCACTCTCATATCACTCTTTCTCATTCCCTTTCTTTTCTGATCCTGAGAATACAATATTTGAGGGAAAAATATGAATGACAGAAATGGAGCAGTAAAAAATGTGAAAGGGGAGAAAAGCAAAGTGACATAAGGACACATAAGGAGGGTGGGAGAGAGAGAAGGGAAAAGGAAAAAAAAAACATATTCCTTACCTTTCCACAAAATGAATAGGTAGAGCACAAAGGAGAATCTGTTTAACGCCATGGGTACAAACAAATGTTAGATCAGCAGCGTCTGGCAATCAAAGTGCTCACATTCCCAGATCTTTCACTCCATCCAGCGCTGACCTGCCTCCAATGTTTATGCCCCTGACTCGAAGGGTGCAGAGTTTGCTGGAGCCAGAGAGCTTGATGTTCACATTGGAACAGTAGCACGATTGTGCTAAATATTTCCTTTTCTTATTATTGAGGTTCCTTGCTCCACTGCCTTGTTTTCTCACTCCACCTGATTTTTTAAAATTTTATTTCTGCTGCTTATTAGGTTTCCTATATATCTGGCTTCTACATCTATTCTTGGCAGATCTATACGAGCTTTCCTTCTGACTTTTCCTCTCTGTAATCTCTGCTGTCTTCGTCTTGCACCCTATACAAATATATCACTGTGGCTCTAATTCACTCCATAGTTTGCTTAAATATTTTTCTCTTTGCATTTGCTGCAAATTTACTTTCTTCTTTTCACATACACGCTTTCCAAATATACCAGGTACTTTCCCTGTTTCTCTCAAAATAGATTTGTCTTTACTGCTGCCTTCTCTCAGTCCCTGTCATATTTCCTATTCCCTTATTAAATGCAGGAGAGTTTTGAGATATGTGCCAGACTGTTTTACGTTACTCACTTTATATACAGCCTGTGGTCCTGGTGCTTAAACACAGCCCCGCCCACAGGCAGGGCAAAGTTACACTTCATCCAGTCACCCTCTCTGTCTTTTTCTACTCCTGAACTGTTGCTGTGAGATCATCTGACTGATTGCCTTGGAGCTACAGACTCTATTGTTCCTTGTGGAGGATGCTTTAAAGAAAAAAGTACAATTTTATTTACTACACGACAGCCAGATCTTTTCAATAAGCTTAAAAAGGAACACGTTGGTGCCACGGGTATGCTTCACTGTTCTAAGTGCTGCCATTTGGATAGGACCACGATTATACTGCAAGAACACCTGATTCTGTTATTTATCTCATTTGCAATTTGTGGACCGTCATAGGCTCAAACTTACTACTTAATCACAAACTGTTGACTCCATGTAAATAGATTCTGCTTCCCAAAACTAGTTGAATGATAGTCCAGAACATTTACCCATTATCCCATCTCCATTCTTCATCCTGAAACACTGACAGTTCACACCATGGTTCTTTCTGAATGTCAGTTTATACCTGTCAGGATTGACCCTAAGCTGATTTTGAACCAGACAGTTTGCTTCATTTCCCAACACCTTTGTAGGAAGAAACCTTTTGTCTGATCTTCTCTGCCCTGGATCAGATCCTGGTTGCAAATAGAGTCAAGTGTGTGGTGTTGGAAAAACACAGCAGGTCAGGCAGCATCTGAGCAGCAGTAAAATCGACGTTTCGGGCAAAAGCCCTTCATCAGGAATGAGGCTGGGAGCCTCGGGGGTGGAGAGATAAATGGGAGGGGGGGTTGGGGTTGGGGGGGAAGGTAGCTGAGAGTGCAGAAGGTGGGTGGAGGTGGAGTGAATGTCATAGGTCGGAGGGGAGGGTGAAGCAGATAGGTGGGAAGGAAGATGAACAGATGGGACAGGTCATGAGGACAGTGCTGAGCTGGAAGGTTGGAACTAGGGTAAGGTGGGGGGAGAGGAAATGAGGAAACTGGAGAAGTCCACATTGATGCCATGGGGTTGGAGGGTCCTGAGGTGGAAGATGAGGTGTTCTTCCTCCAGGCATTGGGTGGTGAGGGAGTGGCGATGGAGGAGGCCCAGGACCTGCATGTCCTCAGCAGAATGAGAGGGAGAGTTGAAGTGTCGCAAATAAAGGAGTGAACACAAGATTCTCTCAATCTTTGGAAAACCTTCACAAAACTTATCTCTATGTGAAACTCTCCCTTCCAGGATCAACATCCATTTCCTTGTGAGGCATTATTGGGTACTCCTTACTTGCAGTGTCTCATTTGGCAGTATTCTCGACTTGAAATCAAAAGGTTTTCACTTCAAGTCTCATGCTTCAAATATAGGCTGATAACCCAAAGCAGTACTGGGGAAGTGCTACACTGTGAGAGGTGTCACCTCGTGGATAAGATGCTATACATGAGGTGCTGTCCACTTTTTGGGGTAATAATTAAAGATTCTACAGCCCCTATTTTGAAGAACAGCAAGGAGTTTGTGTTCTGGACCAATTCATAGTTATGCCCTAACTAACATCACTAAAAGAGGTTATCTGGTTATCACGACACATTGCTTGTAAGATTATGTTGTGTGCAAACTCACTGCACATTAGTTATATCACAAAACATAAGAACATCAGAAATAAGAGCATTAGAACTAGGAGCAGGAGTCGTCCATCTGGCCCTTCGAGCCAGCTGCACCACTCAATAAGATCATGGCTGATCTTTTCATGGCCCCAGCCCCACTTACCTGCCCACTCACCATAACCCTTAATTCCTTGACTGGTCAAAAATCAATCTGTCTTTGCCTTAAAAACATTTGAAGAGGTAGCCCCAACTGCTTCACTGGGCAGGAAATTCCACAGATTCCTCACTGCTTTAAATCACTTTGGAATATCCTGAGATCACAAAAAGTTAAGTTTTCCTAAACATTTAGGAAATAATTGCATAAATAACACTTCAGTTCACAATATTACCAACATGACAGGAACAATTAAAATAGAAAATACTAATCACAAAATTAAAAACAATATATTACCACACACCAGCCCTAAGAGGAAAAATAAGTCACCAACTCAAATGGGGAGAAGGAAGAATAGAAAAAAGTTGTTGGAAATACAAAGAATTGTTACCCAGCAGTTTACCGAGACTCTCAAAAAGTTAATCAACTGTCAGAGTTTGGAGCTGCGTCTCGTGTGGATCTCCAGTGCCCCATTGTGGTGATTTATTTGCTTGCACCCCCGCAATTGTGAAAGACAAAGTGCCGGGACTTCTTTTTTTAACTGAACCAATTTTTCTAATCAGCCTGTGCAAGGATGTTATTGCACACCTCTGGAGCAGGTGGGACACGAATCCTGGACCTCCTAGTCTAGGACATTACCACTGTGCCACAAGAGGGCTCAATATAAGCTGCTGGAACAGCAGTTCCAGAGATCAGAAACAAACCGGTTTTTAAAAGGAGGCCAGGAACAATTCGGATGAAGATGTTTTTAGAGGGATCAGACTAAGACCAGTGGAAGGTTGTGCATGTACAGCAATGCAAGAGAGGAAATTGAACTGGCAGATGCAGAGGTTTAAAAGGAAAAGTTAGGACATAGGACTGCGACAGGGCATGTTGATTAGAGTGGTGCTGGAAAAGCACAGCAGGTCAGGCAGCATCAGAGGAGCAGGATTTCCCTGCTCCTCGAATGCTGCCTGACCTGCTGTACTTTTCCAACACCACTCTAACCTAGACTCTGGTTTCCAGCATCTGCAGTCCTTGTTTTTACCAGGGCATGGTAGGGCAATTGTATGTCCTTCTTAAACTAGGAGGGACCTTTATTGTCATTCTTGACTGAACTCAACAAATTCTGCAGAGATAGAGCTTAAAATCTGGGGTATTTTTGATCTGTAAAATGTTCATACAAACAATCACTTGTTTACACAGCAGTTAAGGGTGCCAAGATGGCAATTCCTGACCTAACAGCTTTGTGAATGACAGGTGCAAAAGCTGTTCGATATGAAAAGTGGTGAGCCTGTTTAGAAACTAAGTATGGAGTTGTGTGGCACAGTCAGCTAACATCTGTACGTGAATGGGCTCAGAAATCAAAGTTCAAGTAGTTTCTTCAGTTATCATTGACGCTGAAGGGAAGTGATAGCAGAGCAGTAATGTCACTGGACTAGTTATCCAGGGACCCAGGCTAATGTTCTGGGGATATGGGCTTGAATCCCATGTGCCAGATGGTGAAATTTGAATTCAATTAAAAGCTGGTGTAATGGTAAAGGACTCATGTCCTTTAGGGGATGAAATCTATTGTCTTTACCTGGTCTAGCCGACATGTGACTCCAGACCCACGGCAAAGTGGTTGATTCTTAATTTCCCTCTGAAATGGCCCTAGCAAATCATTCACTTCCAGGATGATTAGGGTTTGGCAACATATCCATGTCTTATGAATCTACTGGGCCTCAGAGGAGACCTGCTAACTGTGTGTCAATTTTGCTCAGTTAATAAAAGGCTCAGCTATGATTTAGAACATTATGGTTGAAGGGGCATATTAGAAATTGAGAAAATATATTGAGGATGATACTTCAATGCAGTACTGCCAAAGTGTCATGAATCAAACCAAAGCCACACCTTATATTTTGTGTAGATGTTAAAAATCACTACACCAACAAGGCTATTTTCCCAGTGATCAACACTCCTCTCTCAAAAATAGCATAGTTGGTCAATCATTCAAATGTTGTTTGTGAGACCTTGCTGTGCAGAAATTATCCTTGCCAGAATCTCATTCCAACAAGCTCCTAAATGCTGCTGATTGTAACTCATCCAGCCCCAAGTCCATATACTATTTCCACTCAGTCCACTTCCAAGCTGACAGGAATAAGAGAAAGTTAAATATTAAGAGAGAAGCAGAGCACAGAGTTAGACTGATGTGGAACAGATGGAGATACCATGGCTGAAGAGTGCAGTATAGGCTGGCACTTGATGTGGTGCTCCACCAGGAGTCTGCCACATTTGAAACAAAATATAAATTTGCAGATGTTAAAAGTACTCACAAGAGTCATTCAACGCATCAGACCGATATCATTTGTTTGTTGCAGCCATTTACTCAGCTTCATTTACTCCCCATGGCATTGCATTGCTTTCTGATTTATCTAATGTCCTCATAAAAAATGCAATGCAGTCTTCCTCTGGCAAAAACCAGGAATCGACATTGCAAAGATTGTTTTCCTAACCATCCCTTTTGAGGCACTTTGAAGTTAAGGGCTCTCTGTCACTGACATCTTACCAAGGCTAATAAAATGCTCTATAATTTAAAAACACTCTATCATATTTGCTTAGAAAGTTAAAAATCACACAACACCAGGTTCTAGTCCAACAGGTTTACTTGCAAACACTAGCTTTCGGAGCACTGCTCCTTCATCAGGTAGTTGTAGAGTGAATCTATTATTTAGATGCATTATCTGGGCTGACAATGATACCAAACGTTAAAGTTTGCTTGAGAATGTCACTTTTAAATGTACTGCAATTTACATATGAAAGAACTGAAACCAACATGTTCATTCTAAAAGATGTGGGACTTAACAAACAATCCTAGTCTTTTTCAAAATATAATTTTAGCTACACCACACTGTAAACTTTTGCTATAAATTCTGTGCCTTATGATCTTATACTCCACAACCACCTGATGAAGGAGCGGCGTTCTGAAAGCTAGTGCTTCCAAATAAATCTGTTGGACTATAAACTGGTATTGTGTGATTTTTTAACTTTATACACCCCAGTCCAATACTGGCATCTCCAAATCATATCTGCTTATAGCACTCTCTGTTATAATCCAGATATGAGGTCTCCCAGTTTATAACAACCAATTTCCCAACACTTGGTCATTATGCTGCACATATACTTCCCGTCATACCTAAACGTACATGCCTTCTAACTGTGGCTACACTGATATTTTAGTGGACAGCAAAGAAGACTACCTCAGAGTACAATGGGACCTTATTCAGATGGGCCAATGGGCCGAGGAGAGGTAGATGGAATTTAATCCAGATAAGTCTGAGGTGCTGCATTTTGGAAAGGCAAATCAGGGCTGGACTTATATGTAGAACATACTGTACAGCACAGTATAGGCCCTTCGGTCCACTATGTTGTCCAACAGTCCAATCAAGTTTGAATTTAATATTTTGACAATATTAAAACCAATGAAACAATCCGATACTTTGGGGTATAAGACTGGGCAAAACTGAACAGTTGGAGAACTGCCAAGCCACCAACATATGCAGACTGCTCAGAGAATAGTTCTCTTAAAGGTACCTTTATCTATCAATGACCTGGGAAACAGAAATCTCTAAGAAGAAAAGAAGACAGAGGAAGATACAAAGAGAAGATTCAACAGCTGACTGGTTTTGAAATTTGAATCTTTGGTAAATTTTAATCGAGGGTTTTATTGGACCAGTATTGTAGAAGGGAAAGTAAAAGGTAGGTTAGAGGAAGGAGTTATAAATAGTTGTTAGTTAATATTCTAAGTTAGACTCAAAGAATAAAGTTCTTACTTTTTTTGTACTTTAAATAGCAACTTTTGGGATCATTCTTGGCCTCTCGAATTTTAACAGATTACAGCATGGGTTAAATCATTTTTGTGTTGCAGGTTTAAGTTAGCAGGGGGGATTTACCCCATGTCATAACAGTTCGGAGGCTTGTCCGGGATTTGAACTGGTTTAGACAGATTTGAATAGATTTGGGGGTATGAAAAATCCCAGTAGATTTAAACACTTGCAGGTTAGCATCCTAGATCTTTAAATAAAATACAAGTGAGGCAATTTGTTTAATTTCAGTGATTTATTAAATTAAAAGTGAGTGAAATGGCTGTTAAAATTGTTAAAGAGGTTCTGGGATTTGAAGATGATTCTCAAATTTGCCAAGAAGGTTTAGAAGGAATGAAAAAGGCCATACCTTTAGAGTTAGCAATTAAGTTAGATTTGGGTTTAACAAAGGACAAAGTAAAGCTGAAATTGTAAGGGAGTTACTCAAACACTTAGGTGCGTTAGAGAAACAGACAAGTGCAGTAGAGGTAGAAAAGCTTAAATTACCAATTGAGGAAAATGGAGTTAGAAGATATACAGTCAGAAAGAGAGGAAGAGCAGAGAGAGAGAAGGTTCTTAGCTGAGTAAAGAGAGAGAGAAAAAAGGGAAAGAGAAAGAGAGAGAGAGAGAAGGCTCTTAGCGGAGCAAAAAGAGAGAGAATTTGAACTTGACAAGTTGCAACTTCGTCAGCAAAGTCAAGTTAACAGGGTGGAGATCAAAACAGAAAGTAGTAAAATATACAAGTATGTCAAAACTCTGCCACATTTTGATGAGAAAGATATTGAAGCTTTCTTTATTTCATTTGAAAATTTGTCTAAGCAGATGGAGTGGCCCAAGGATTTATGGGTAATACTAGTTCAGACTAAAGTGGTAGGCAGAGCTTGTGAGGTATTTGCTGTGCTGTCAGATGAGGGGTCAAGATATTATGAATAGTTTAAACAGGCTATTTTGAGTGCTTATGAATTGGTACCAGAAGCACATAGACTGCGGTACAGAAACCAAATCAGGTGAGGTTGAGTTCGAAAGAATTAAACATAGTTACTTTGATAGATGGGTATGTGCTTTAAAAATAGATAAGACCTAGGAGGCTCTATGAGAGATTATTCTGCTGGAGGAGTTTAAAAACTCACTTCCAGAGATGGTAAGAATTCATGTGGAGGGACAGAGAGTTCAGGAAGTGAGAAGGGCAGCAGAATTAGCAGATGAATACATGTTGGTGCATAAGACAAACTTCCTGCCAGAATTTCATCCTGCGAGAGATAGAAGTTGGGAGAAGGGCAGATCCTACACTCCGAAGCGAAGAGTAGAGAACACTAGTAACAGTTTACCACAGGATAAAGAAGCCCAAGAGAGTGGAAGGGAGGTGAAAGGCCTCAGGTCTTTTTACTGTAATGGAGTGGGACACAGAAAATCACAGTGCTGGTGGTATAAGAAGGGCACTGGGAAAAGGTGTTTACACTGCCAGAAAGTGGGACATATAAAGTCACAGTGCTGGTCATAAAAGAAAGGCACTCTGGGAAAAAATGTGGTAAAAGAAGCTAAGCTAGTGGCATTAGTGAAGGTAGTAAAGGAAATCCCAAGAAGAACTGAGGAGCTGCAGGAGAGTGCACAGTCGAGGCAGGGGCTGGGGATAGAGTTAGTACCTGATCTGTACAAAGGATTCACCTCTGTGGGTAAAGTTTACTCAGAAGGAACAGGGGGAGAAGCACAAGAAGTTATAATTTTGAGAGAGACAGGATCTAACCAGTTGCTGATAGTAAGGGATGAGCAAATATGCACATTTTCTGATCTGTTAACTGAGAGTGTGGTAATTTGTGAGATCGATGGACAGAAATTTAGTGTCCCCCCTTGTAAGATCCGGTTGGAGTGCCAACTCAAGACTGGGGATGTAACAGTGGGTGTGATTGACAGGAATTCAGTTTGTTAGTCATAGAGTCATAGAGATGTACAACATGGAAATAGACCCTTTGGTCCAACCCATCCATGCCGACCAGATATCCCAACCCAATCTAGTTCCACCTGCCAGCACCCGGCCCATATCCCTGCAAACCCTTCCTATTCATATACCCATTCAAATGCCTTTTAAGTGTTGTAATTGTACCAGCCTCCACTCTGGCAGCTCATTCCAAACACGTACCACCCTCTGCGTGAAAACTTTGCTCCTTAGGTCTCTTTTATATCTTTCCCCTCTCACCCTAAATCTATGCCCTCTAATTTGGGACTCACCCACCCCAGGGAAATAACCTTGTCTATTTATTCTATCCATGCCCCACATGATTTTATAAACCTCTATAAGGTCACCCCTCAACCTCGGATGCTCCAGGGAAAACAGCCCCAGCCTGTTCAGCCTCTCCCTATAGCTCAAATCCTCCAACCCTGGCAACATCCTTGTAAATCTTTTCTGAACCCTTTCAAGTTTCACAACATCCTTCTGGTAGGAAGGAGACCAAAATTGCATGCAATATTCCAACAGTGGCCTAACCAACGTCCTGTACAGCCGCAACATGACCTTCCAACTCCTGTACTCAATACACTGACCAATAAAAGAAAGCATACCAAACGCCATCTTCACCATCCTATCTACCTGTGACTCCACTTTCAAGGAGCTATGAATCTGCACTCCAAAGTCCCTTTGTTCAGCAATGCTCCCAAGGACCTTACCATTAAATGTATAAGTCCTGCTAAGATTTGCTTTCCCAAAACACAGCACCTTGCATTTATCTGAATTAAATTCCATCTGCCACTTCTCAGACCATTGGCCTATCTGATCAAGGTCCTGTTGTAATCTGAGATAACCTTCTTCGCTGCCCACTACACCTCCAATTTTGGTGTCATCTGCAAACTTACTAACTGTACCTCTTATGCTCACATCCAAATCACTTATGTAAATGACAAAAAGTAGTGGACCCAGCACCGATCCTTGTAGCACTCCACTGGTCACAGGCCTCCAGTCTGAAAAACAACCCTCCACCACCACCCTCTGTCTTCTACCTTTGAGCCAGTTCTGTATCCAAATGGCTAGTCCTCCCTGTATTCCTGAGATCTAACCTTGCTAACTAGTCTCCCATGGGGAACCTTGTCGAACACCTTACTGAAGTCCATATAGATCACATCTACCACTCTGCCCTCATCAATCCTCTTTGTTACTTCTTCAAAAAACTCAATCAAGTTTGTGAGACATGATTTCCCATGCACAAAGCCATGTTGACTATCCCTAACCAGTCCTTGCCTTTCCAAATACATGTACATCCTGTCCCTCAGGATTCCTTCCAACAACATGCCCACCACCGACGTCAGGCTCACCAGTCTATAGTTCCCTGGTTTGTCCTTACCACCCTTCTTAAACAGTGGCACCACGTCAGCCAACCTCCAGTCTTCCGGCACCTCACCTGAGACTATCAATGATACAAATATCTCAGCAAGAGGCCCAGCAATCACTTCTCTAGCTTCCCACAGTGTTCTAGGGTACACCTGATCAGGTCCTGGGGATTTATCCACCTTTATGCATTTCAAGACACCCAGCACTTCCTCCTTTTGCAAAGTGTCACCATCTATTTCTCTACATTCTATATCTTTCATGTCCTTTTCCACAGTAAATATTAATGCAAAATACATGTTTAGTATCTCCCCCATCTCCTGCGGCTCCACACAAAGGCCGCCTTACTGCTCTTTGAGAGGCCCTATTCTCTCCCTAGTTACCCTTTTATCCTTAATGTATTTGTAAAAACCCTTTGAATTCTCCTGAACTCTATTTGCCAAAGCTAGCTCATGTCCCCTTTTTGCCCTCCTGATTTCCCTCTTAAGTATACTCCTACTGCCTTTATACTCTTCTACAGATTCACTTGATCTATCCTGTCTATACCATACATATGCTTCCTTCTTTTTCTTAAACAAACCCTCAATTTCTTTAATCAACCAACATTCCCTACACCTAACAGCCTTTCCTTTCACTCTAACAGGAATATACTTTCTCTGGATTCTCGTTATCTCATTCCTGAAGGCTTCCCATTTTCCAGCTGTCCCTTTACCTGCGAACATCTGCCCCCAATCAGCTTTTGAACGTTCTTGCCTAATATTAGCTTCTCTCCAATTTAGAACTTCAACTTTTAGATCTGGTCTATCCTTTTCCATCACTATTTTAAATCTAATGGAATTATGGTCGCTGGCCCCAAAGTGCTCCCCCACTGACACCTCAGTCACCTGCCCTGCCTAATTTACCAAGAGTAAGTCAGTTTTGCATCTTCTCTAGTAGGTACATCCACATACTGAATCAGAAAATTTTCTTGTACACACTTAACAAATTCCTCTCCATCTTAACCCTTAACACTATGGCAGTCCCAGTCTATGTTTGGAAAGTTAAAATCCCCTACCATAACCACCCTATTATTCTTACAGATAGCTGAGATCACCTTACAAGTTTGTTTCTCAATTTCCCTCTGACTACTAGGGGGTCTATAATATAATCCCATAAGGTGATCATCCCTTTCGTATTTCTCAGTTCTACCCAAATAACTTCCCTGGATGTATTTCTGGGAATATCTTCCCTCAGCACAGTTGCAATGCTATCCCTTATCAAAAACACCACTCCCCCTCCTCTCTTGCCTCCCTTTCTATCCTCCCTTTGTATCCTGGAACATTAGCTGCCAGTCCTGCCCATCCTTGAGCCATGTTTCTGTAATTGCTATGATATCCCAGTCCCATGTTCCTAACCATGCCCTGAGTTCATTTGCCTTCCCTGTTAGGCCTCTTGCATTGAAATAAATGCAGTCTAATTTATTAGTCCTACCTTGTCCCTGCCTGCCCTGACTGTTTGACTCATTTCTGTTCTCAACTGTACCCATCTCAGATTGATCCCTTTCCTCACTATCTCCCTGGGTCCCACACCCCCACTTTACCAGTATAAATCCTCCCGAGCAGCTCTAGCAAATCTCCCTGCCAGTATATTAGTCTCATTCCAACTTAGGTGCAATCCGTCCTTCTTGTACAGGTCTTGGGAATGATTTGGCAGGATCCAAGGTGGGAATGACACCCTTTGTGGAGAAGCCCAAGGAAGACCAAAAAAGTGAGGAGTTAAAACAGAAATATCCTGGTATTTTCCCAGACTGTGTAGTAACAAGATCTCACTATCATAAGTCACAGCATGAAGCGAAAAATAAAGAGAAAGACGAAGGAGTTGAGGTTCAAGTTAGCGGATATTCTGTTTGACGTAACGGTGCAGGAAAAACCTGAACAGGCAGAGGGTCAGGCAGAAGTGTTTAGTCCTGAAAGGCTAAGGGACTTGCAACAGCAAGACAACACAATAAAAGGTATATATGTGGATACGTACCTCCGAAAAGGAGGCAGAGGATAATCATGAGGGTTATTATCTGAAAGACAGAACGCTAAGATGGAAATGGAGACCACGCCAAGTAAGTGCAGAGGAGAAATGGACCGAATTACACCAGATTGCGTTGCCAATAGTATACAGGCAGGAAGTGTTACGGGTAGCACATGAACTACCTGTAGGAGGTCACCTTGGAGTACAAGAGACTCATTTCTATTGGTCTGGAATGCACAAGGATGTGGTTACCTTTTGCTGTATATGTCATATATGCCAAATGGTAAGTAAGCCACAGGTGGTAATAAAAACCAGCACCTTTGTAGCCAACGCCCATATTTGGAGAACCTTTCAAGCAGGTTATAATTGACTGTGTCGGTCCCCTTCCGAGAACTAAAAGTGGGAACCAGTACTTGTTAACTATAATGGATGTGTCTATCAGATTTCCTGAGTCAATTCCATTACGGAGTATCAAGGCAAAAAGTTGGTAGAGGAGTTAGTAGCTTTCTTCACATGGTATGGTCTACCCAGAGAGATTCAGTCGCACTAAGGGTTAAATTTTACTGCTCGGCTGTTTAAGGAGTGTATGGATAGCTTAGGTATACATCACTTTAAATCCAGTGTGTATCATCCAGAATCCCAGGGAGCTTTAGAAAGGTGGCATCAGACCTTAAAGACCATGTTGAGAGTGTACTGTCAGGATTACTTGAATGATTGACTGGGAAAGTATAGTTCAAGTACTTTGGATGGGTCAGTTTTTGTCCAATGAGTGCAGGAGGGTTTTCTGACACAGTATGTAGACAGGCCAACAAGGCATGAGGCCACATTAGATTTGGTACTGGGTAATGAACCCAGCCAGGTGTTAGCTTTAGAAGTAGGTGAGCAATTTGGTGATAGTGATCACAATCCAGTTATGTTTACTTTACGGTTGGAAAGGGATAGATATACACTGGAGGGCAAGAGCTACAGCTGGGAGAAAGGCAATTATGATGCGATTAGACAAGATTCAGGATGCATTGAACGGGGAAGGAAACTGCACGGGATGGGCATAATAGAAATGTGGAGCTTATTCAAGGAAAAGCTCCTGTGTATCTTTGATGTTGTTGAGCGCAGGAGCCATGGTTTACTAAGGAAGTTAAATGTCTTGTCAAGAGGAAGAAGTCTTATGTTAGGATAAGATGTGAGGGTTCAGTTAGGGTGATTGAGAGTTACAAGGTAGCCAGGAAACACCTAAGGAGAGAGTTAAGATGAGCGAGGAGGGGAAATGAGTTGTTGGCAGATAGGATCAGGGAAAACCCTAAAGCTTTCTATAGGTATATAAAGGATAAAAGAATGACTAGAGTAAGATTAGGGCCAATCAAAGACAGTAGTGGGAAGTTGTGCGTGGAGTCAGAGGAGATAGGCGAAGTGCTAAGTGAATACTTTTCATCAGTATTCACACTGGATAAGACAATGTTGTCAAGGAGAATACTGAGATACAAGCTACAAGACTAGACGGGATTGAGGTTTACAAGGAGGAGGTGTTAGAAATTCTGGAAAGTGTGAAAATAGATAAATCCCCTGGGCCAGATTAGATTTATCCTAGGATTCTCTGGGAAGCTAGGGAGGAGATTGCAGAGCCTTTGGTTTTGATCTTTATGCCATCACTGTTTCCAGGCATAGTACCAACAGACTGGAGGATAGCAAATGTTGTTCCCTTGTTCAAGAAGGGGAGTGCAGACAACTCTGGTAATAATAGACCAGTGAGCCTTACTTCAGTTGTGGGTAAGGTGTTGGAAAAGGTTATAAGAGATAGGATTTATAATCATCTCAATAGGAATATGTTGATTGGGGATAGTCAATGAGGTTTTGTGAAGGGTAGGTCATGCCTCACAAACTTTATTAAGATCTTTGAGAAGGTGACCTAACAAGTGGATTAAGAGTAAGGGTGTTGATGCGGTGTATATAGATTTCAGTAAGGCGTTTGATAAGATTCCCCATGGCAGGTTACTGCACAAAATACGGAAGCAAGGGATTGAGGGTGATTTAGCTGTTTAGATCAGAAATTGGCTAGCTGAAAGAAGACAAAGGGTGGTGGTGGATGGGAAATGTTCATCCTGGAGTTCAGTTACTAGTGGTGCACCACAAGGATCTGTTTCGGGTCCACTGCTGTTTGTCATTTTTATAAACAACCTGGATGAGGGGTAGAAGGATGGGTTAGTAAATCGGCGGATGACACTACAGTCAGTAGAGTTGTGGATAGTGCCCCCCCGAAAGATGTTACAGGTTACAGAGGGACATAGATAAGCTGCAGAGGTGGGCTGAGAGGTGGCAAATGGAGTTTAATGCGGAAAGGTGTGAGGTGATTCACTTTGCAAGGAGTAACAGGAATGCAGATTACTGGCAAATGGTAAGATTCTTGGCAGTGTAGATGAGCAGAGAGATCTTGGTGTCCACGTACATAGATCCCGAAAGTTATCACCCAGGTTGATAGGATTGTTAAGAAGACATATGGTCTGCTAGCTTTTATTATTACAAGGATTGAGTTTCGGAACCGTGAGGTCTTGCTGTAGCTGTACAAATTCTGGTGTGGTCGCACTTGGAGTATTGCGTGTAGTTCTGGTCATCGCATTATAGGAAGGATGTGGAAGCCTTGGAAATGGTTCAGAGGAGATTTACTAGGATGTTGCCTGGTATGGAGGGAAGGTCTTATGAGGAAAGGTTGAGGGACTTGAATCAGTGTTCATTACAGAGGAGACTGAGGAAGTGAGTTAAGGGAGACATATAAGACAATCAGAGGGTTAGGGATCGAGTGGACAGTGAGACCTTTTTTCCTTGGATGGTGATGGCTAGCATGAGGGGTCATAGCTTTAAATTGAGGGGTGATAGATATAGATATCAGAGGTAGTTTATTTACTTAGATAGTAAGGGCATGGAATGCACTGCCTGCAACAGTTGTATACTCACCAACTTTATGGGCACTTAAATGGTCATTGGATAGGAATATGGATGAGAATGGAATAGCATAGGTCAGATGGGCTTCAGATCGGTTTCACAGAGTGGTGCAACATCAAGCGCCCAAAGGACTGTACTGTGGTAATGTTCTATGATTGGGATAAAGATATCCCAATCATATTGTTTGCCATTAGAGATGTCCCAAATGAACCTACTCGGTTCACCCCCTTTGAGTTAATATTCGGGCATGAAGTGAGAGGCCCTTTGTAATTAGTTAAAAGAAAATTTGACAGGACCAAAATCGGAGATCTCAACTTAGGTTATGTATCGGAGGTGAGGGGGGTACTAAATTGAATAGGTGAGTTATCTAAACAGCATTGAAAGAGGGCACAGTATAGGATGAAGCAGGTGGCAAATAAAAGCTCTGAGACTTGGACATTTTCCCAAGGGGATTACGTGTTAGTACAGTTACCAGTGATAGGAGATCCCTTCAAAGCCAGGTTTAGTGGTCCCTATCAAATTAAGAAAAAGTTGAGTCAGGTGAACTATCTAGTAATGATACCGGATAGAAAATAAAAACTATCAGGAATGTCATGTGAACATGTTGAAATTGTATTTTCCTAGAGAGAAGGAACTAGCGAAACAGATGTTAGTTACTGTCCCAGAGAGTGAGGAATCAAATCCAGATGATGTGGATTTTGATGTGCCTCAAAATAGATTAAAAATGAAGAAGTCCTTGAGGAGTGGGATAGGTTAGTAAACTATCTGTCTCATGAGCATAGAACACTTTGCTCTACCACTCATCAAACTCCATTTGCTGAAGGAATAGTAGAATTTGTTGGGGCACAGTCTCCATGATTTTATATTGCACATTCCGAACGCCTTTTCTTTTCCTGTTGGCAATCTGTAACTAGTCAAATGCCGCAGGAATCACTGTTGGTGGTCTCAATTATTTACGATCAGTAATTTGGATACAGGGACCAAATGTACAGTTGCTAATTTTTGCCGACAATATCAACATAGGTAAGAGGTTGTCAAGGAATTGACAGATTCAAGAAATGGGCAAACAATGGGCAGATGGGGAACAATATGGAAAAATATAAACGCCCACTTTAACATAACAGAGTTTGCAGAAGTCAGAAATAAGAAGGCAAATGGGACTTTTTTTTGCAAGGGGAATTAAATATAAAAGGATGTTCTACTGCAGCTGTACAATATCCTTCCTTGGACTAGGAGGTCAAAACTGCACACAATAGTCAAGGTGTGGCCTCAACAAGGTCCTGTATAGCTGCAGCATGACAAAGGTTCTGCCTGTCTGTCTGATGTAGTGTTTGTTACAGGCAGGAAACTAGCCACCAGGATATACAAACACCAACTTGTACAGGGCCACATCTGAAGTAATGCACAATTCTGGTCTCCTTATTTGAAAAGGAATATAATCATGTTAAAAACATTTCAGAGAAGTTCATTTGACTCATTCCCATGGTGAAGGTATCTTAAGAAGGAAGGTTGAACAAATTGGTCCTTCATCTATTGGAATTTAGAAGAATTATGTAAATAACGTGGATATCAGGAAAGCATTGCCTCTTATGAGGGAGGCTAGAAGTAGAGGATGCAGTTTAAAAATAAGAGGTCTCCCTTTCACAAAAGAATTGAGGAAACATTTTTTTCCTCTAAGGTATATAAATTCTCTTCCCCTCAAAGTAGTTGAGGCTGGCCCATTGAATTTATTTGAGGCTGACTTAATTAGATTTTGATAGACAAGGGAGTCAAGGATTATAAAATATAGAAAGATGGATGTGGATTGTAATAAAAACAAAATAGAGGAGAGGCCTCTTCTGGAATACCATGCCCACTTCTGGTCACTCAGTTATAAGAATATTATCAAGCTAGAGAGGGCTCAGTAGAAACTTACCAGGATGTTGTTGGGTACGGAAGGTTTGAGTTATAAAGAAAAGCTGAATAGGCTGGGATTTTCTAGCGTAGGAGGTTGAGAGATGACCAAAAAGAAGTTTATAAAATAGTGAGGTATAGGCAGAGTTAATGATAGTTGTCTTTTTCCTAAAATGGGGATTTCAAGTCTAGGGAGCACATTTTTAAGGTGAGAGGAGAGAGATTTTAAAAAGACATGAGAGGCAAATAGTTTATAGAGTGTGGATTGTGGGTAGAGTGAACATCCTGAGGAAGTGGTGGATATGGACACAATTACAACATTTAAAAGGCATCTAGATAGATACATGGATAGGAAAGGTTTGAAGGGATGTGGACCAGGAGAAGACTGGTGGGACTAGTTTAGTTTGGGATTATATTTGACACAGATTCAAAGGAGCTGTTTCCATGCTGTATGACTCTATGGCTGAATGGCCTACTCTTGCTGAGTCTCATGCTCCTGTTGCTGGTCACATTAATTTTACTCCAATATCAATTATTAATTTTATTGAGAAAACTGAATAAGAGTCAAGAGCCAGTAATGGAAGTTGAAAAGAATAAACACAAAAAGGATGTTTGCGATTTCTGAGAAGACTTGTAGCTCAGGTTCAGGTTGTAAGTTTGCTCGCTGAGCTGGAAGGTTTGTTCTCAGATGTTTCGTCACCACGCTAGGCAACATCATCAGTGAGCCTCCGGTGAAGCGTTGGTGTTCTGTCCTACTCTCTATTTGTGTGTCTTGGTCTGTTAAGGTGGGTGATATCATTTCCAGTTCTTGTTCGCAGGGGTTAGAAAATATTGTTCAAATCAATGTATTTATTGATGGATTTCCAGTTTGAATGCCAGGCTTCTAGGAATTCCTATGCGTGTTTCTATTTAGAGACATAGAGATGTACAACATGGAAACAGACCCTTTGGTCCAACTCGTCCATGCCGACCAGATATCCCAACCCAGTTTAGTTCCACCTGCCAGCACCTGGCCCATATCCCTCCAAAGCCTTCCTATTCAAATCCCATCCAGTTGCCTTTTAAATGTTGCAATTGTACTGACCTCCACCACTTCCTTTGGCAGCTCATTCCATACATGTAATACTTTCTGCATGAAAAAGTTGCCTCTTAGGTCTCTTTTTTTATCTTTCCTCTCTTACCCTAATCTTAGCAGGACTTATACACTTAATGGTAAGGTCCTAGGGAGTGTTGCTGAACAAAGAGACCTTGGAGTGCAAGTTCATAGCTCCTTGAAAGTAGAGTTGCAGGTAGATAGGATAGCCTGTCCTAGGATGGCTACATTGTCCCAGTCGAGGTGATGTCCTTCTTCATCTGTATGTAAAGATACTAGTGAGATAAGTCACGTCTTTTGTTGGCTAGTTGGTGTTTGTATATCCTGGTGGCTAGTTTCCTGCCTGTAACATACACTACATCAGACAGACATGCAGAACCTTTGTCTTGCTGCAGCTATACAGGACCTTGTTGACGCCACACCTTGACTATTGTGTGCAGTTTTGATCTCCTAGTCTGAGGAAGGACATTCTTGCTATTAAGGGAGTCCAGCAAAGGTTCACCAGACTAATCCCAGGATGGCAGGACTAATGCATGAGGAAAGACTGGATCGACTGGGCTTGTTCTTGCTGGAATTTAGAAGAATGAGGGGTGAATTTCCTAGAAATATATAAAATCCTGATGGGACTGGGTATGCTGGATGTGGAAAGAATGTTCCAATGCTGGGGAAGTCCAGAACAAGGGGTCATCGTCTAAGAATAAGGGGTAAGCCATTCAGGACTGAGATGAGGAAGGGTTTATTCACTCAGAGCGTTGTGAATCTGTGGAATTCTCTCTTACAGGAAGCTTTTGGGGCCAGTTCATTAGATATATCCAAGAGGGAGCTGGACATGACCCTTGCGGCTAAGGGGGTCAAGGAATACAGAGAGAAAGTGGGAATGGGATACTGAGCCATGTTCATGTTGAATGGTGGTGCAGTCCTGAAGAGCTGAATGGCCTACTTCTGCAGCTATTTTCTATGTTTCTGTGTAAGAGGATCGCTTGAAAGTTCCAAACCTGAAGTGTTTGGTTAGAACTCTAATGGAGTTATTTGAAGCTGAGAAAGTCTAACCACAATTGTGCAAATCAAAGAAAAGCCTCTGAAACTCTCAAGATTGGGAATTGGAAGAAACAGTTAACTCAAACCTATAGTTGTAAATAGAAGTGAATTCTCTCCAGTTTTTCAGTTCTGTAAAATGATAGCATTGGACTAAATGGGGTTGCATTTTTATTGTGTTGCAAAATGTGTGATATTTAAATAGCTTGGTTATTTTATCTTCATTTCTTTAGCATAATAAACTTTTATTTTATTGTTAAAACCAAATATGTAGCACTGCATACTTCTGTTTCTGTGGGTGACCACCTTGTTAAATTAAAACAGAAACAAAATATATTCTGGGATCTGATTTGTCTGGTAATAACATCAGCTGGGATCATAATGTAGTATTTGGAATCAACTTTTATTTGTGTAAATACAGGGAGGAAGAGGACAGAAAACCATAATCTAAGGTGCTGGATTACATTAAACACTCTTGATCATCCTGCCATGAATTTAATAAAAAGATTTTACTTGAGATTTTCGCAATTTCTATTTCGCTGTCCATTTTTTCACTCTCAAAGTGACAATCAGCAGTTAGAATTTTTTTTCCAGAACAATCAACATCAGGAGCTACTTTAAATCAATTCTTTTTTTAAGATGATTACCATGTAACATTATTGCATTTGCCCATTAGTAGAACACAACACACAAGCTTTTTTTCTTATGGACTGAGAACTTTCCAGTTTGGCAGGTTTCCAAAATGAGTAAATTTTAATAATTGCTACAATCCCAAAAGAGGTTCCATCAACTATTGCATTCAAAATGGCTGAAAACAGCAGTTACCTTTCCCAAAATGATTACAAGGCAGAAAAAACACTGAATAATATTTTAATGGATCTTACTCAATGTTTTGTTAGTCACTATTTTGACCAAATTACATACAATACAGGAAGAGAACTAGGGATCGATTCAGGGTTCAGACTTGGCACCTAAAATACAAGATCTTATACCTACAGGAAGATAAAACACTTGACACAGAATATTTATGGAAAATTAATCTTGCCTTGTGTCAGTTTGGCTCAATGGCAATGCTCTCTTCATAAGAGTGTTCAGTGAGAGAGTTCAGAGACTGCAGTGTGCAATTCAGGCTAACAAGGGGAAGTAGCTGTTGTTTGGATGAGACTCTGAATTAAAATCTTTACAAACCTTCTCAACTCAACTTGAAAGATTAAAAGTACTATTTGAAGATAAGATTTTCCTAATATTGATCCTTTAACCAATGTGAATATATAATCTGATCAATTAGCTTATTTCTGGTCGTGGGACTTTGCTATGGACAAGTTGATTGATTGATTGATTTACCACAGTGAAAAAACTTAAACAACTCATTGACTGTACATTGCTTTGGAACATCCTAAGGTAATGAAAGGTGATGTACAAATTGCAAGTTTTATTCCTGAAATTACATAAATTGATAATTTTGAGGTGTTGTGAATGCAAATATATTTAACTTTAAACTTATTTTATTTTTCTTTTATTGACCCTCTCCTCCAGGAACTATTGGATCTTTATGATAATAGTTCCACAAACACCAAGCACCTCGATTGCATTACCCATGTGTTTGAACCTTGACATTGAACATTCAAAGACTTAGTTTATAACCAGAGGAACACAATCACCCTAATCGCCTAACCTGAAGCTAGACATGCAGGACACTAGATAGGGTAACGCTGAACGATTTCACTGAAACCATCAAATCCTTCTGACAGTACTTGACAAGGTGAACACTACAACAGTCTTGTTCACCCTGGATAGTCTAGAACCCAGCAACACAGTCTCAGGATAAGGTGTCACCATTTAGAGCTGAGATGAGAATTATCTTCATTCAGGATTGTAATTCTTTGAAATGTCTAACCCAAAGAGACCAGTCAGTCATCAAGTGGATACTGAGGAAATTTCTTCGTATATTCATTTTTGTGGAATAAGGAGGTCACTGGCTATCTAGCATTTATTGCCTGTTCCTAGGTGTCCTTGAGACAATGTTGGTGAGCTGCCTTCTTGAACTACTGCAGTTCAACTACTGTGGATTGAAGACACTAAAAGGGAATCAAGGGATTGTATAGTGTAAGAATGTAGCTGAAATTGAAAACAACAAATGATGGAACAAGCTTGAAGGGGTGAGAAAAAGACTTCTTTTATTTCCTAATCATTTTAACCAGGGACAGTCATCAAGGTAATTATTTTCAGGAGGCTGATCGTGGATAGTACAGAGGTACACAGATCTCTCTTTACAACACAACAATACAAAAATAGGAGAGCTTGAATTCAGAAGAACATGGGATCATTCAAATACTGAGCACCAGAACATTTGCAGCATTAGGAAGTTATGTATTTACCCAAGAGCATTGAAGTAGTTTTATTGATTTGGTTTTTCACTCAGTTAACTCAAACAAATAAATCAAAACTCAGCTGTGAAGATACAACACAGAATACCTGAAACCGGTTAAAACAGGTACTATGAGATATGCCTCATTGCACTGGACTCTCAACTGTAGTCTGAGCCATTTAGCAGTATCTTCCCTATTTGACTGCTATGAAATCATAAAGGTTACAGTAGAGATGGATGCTCATGGAGTTTGTCATGTTTGGATCAATTCACTCCAAGACAGCAACTCAGCCAGAGCCCCTCTACACCCACATTTCATAAGGAGCAGGAGGAGGCAATTCAGCCCCTTGAGCCTACTCTGCCATTCAATGCTATCATAGCTGATCTCATATCGGCCTCGATTCCATTTCCCTGCCCACTTGCCATAACCCTTCAATCCATTACAAACTAAAAACTACTCTCCTTTTAAATTTACTCAATGCCCTGGCATCCATGCTCTCTTGGTTAGTAAATTCCACAGATTCATGACTCTTTGAGACCCTTAATCAGTTTTAAATTTGACGCTCCTCCTCCTCCTAAAGCTATGACCTCTTGTTCTAGATTGTCCCAGCTTCTAGAGACATCCCCTCTTTGCCTACTTCATCAATCCCCTTTAGCATTTTATATATCTCAACTAAATGTCCTCTTATTCTTCTAAACTCTAGGAAGTATAGGCCTAAACTGTTCAATCTTTTTTAGAGTCATAGAGGTGTACAGCACGGAAACAGACCCTTCGGTCCAACTCATCCATGTTAACCAGGTACCTTGAATTATCTAGTGCTGTTTGCCTACATTTGCCTAAGCCTTCTAATCCTTCCCTATTCACATATCCATTGTACTCACCCCCAGCACTTCCTCTGGTAGCTCATTTAGTACACGCACCACCTTCTGCGTGAACAAATTGTCCCTTAGATGCCTTTTAAATCTTGCCCCTCTCACCTTAAACCTATGCCCTCTGATTTTTGACTTACCTACCCTGCGGAAAAGACCAGAGCTATTCACATTATCCACGCCCTTCATGATTTTATAAACCTCTGTAAGGTCACCCCTCAGCCTCCGATGTTCGAGGGAAATTAGCCCTAGCCTATTCAGCCTTTTCGTATATCTCAAATATTCAACTCTGGCAACATTCTTATAAATCTTTTTTGAACCCTTTCAGGTTCTTTTTATGAGACAACTCCTTCATCTCTGGAATCGATCCAGTGAACATCCTTTGAACTGCCTCCGTTGCAATTACATCCCTCAAGTAAGGGGACCAAAAATGAATGTAATACATTCCTCGTAGCTCTGCACATTTTCTCTCTTCAGAGATTCATCCAATTCCCTTTCGAAAGCGAGGACTGGATCCATCTCCATCACATTGCCAGACAGAGTATAATAACTCCTATGATTAAAACCATTTTTTAAAAAATGGAAAATAAACTAAAGAACTGCAGATGCTGAAAATCTGAAAAATAATGCATCGAAATTGTTTGAGAAACTCAGCAGGTCTTGCAGCATCTGTGGAGAGAGAAAAACAGTTAACATTTCAAGTCCAGTAACCCTCCTTCAGAACTGCCCATAGCTGGGAAAAGGTGGTATAGCTTAATGGAGGGGCATGCGCAAATACGTGGAGAGAGCCCAGAAAGAGTCAGAGAAAAAAGGTAGGTTGACAAAGGGATTATTTTGATAGTAAACTAGGGTAAAGGAGAAACTAGACAGGTGATAATGGGGGCTATGAGTTGTTGAAAGTAGATTGAAAGGACCTGGGTGTGGTGATGGGAAATAGACATGGAAGCAAGCGTTCATGCTCTATAATTGTTAAACTTGATATCGGGTCTTGAGAAAAAGGCTTGGTCTCATGTCATCTTTGCTCCTTTTGCCATCAATCAGTGTCATTTGAGTCCCATCCGACAAATGGGAGGAACGTTTTTCCTCCTGTGTCCAGCCTAACAGTTCAGGTCACATTTCCCATCGAATCTCCCCTCAAGCACTTGCTCTCCCTTTTTTGAGGAGGAGATGCATCAACCTACCCATGGGGGACTGAAGTCCCTCATTCCAGGAACCATTCTCATGAATCTTTTCTGAATCCTTCCTGAAATAAAAAACAAGCTGTGGAACCTAGAAGGCCAAGCCTAGAAGTTTCATGAAGCTTCATCACATCCTCTACCTTTCAAACATAAAACAATGCATTTCATGCATACATATAAACAAACAAAACTTCACATAAAATCAAGGTGCCAAATACCTTTTGCATGCATTTTCTTCAGCATCCATGGATGAACCTCGTAACAAGTTGTCCTCCCATCTTTAGTTTGGTAAGGTGGGGTAAGAACATTTATGAAACACCAAACCTCCTCCTTTTCCGAAAAGGTTTTTTCACGTTTGGATCTGGTTTTCCTTTCCTCGATATTCCACCTGACAAAGCGCCTGCCTCTGCGGGCCCTCCCCCAGAATTTAGCGCGATCCGTGTACCACACATAAAATACATGATCTGGTTTTAGATTTGCGATTAAACGATTAATTCTGGATCATTTCGGATGGGGGGGGGGACGCTCCCCGACACAGGTAAATAACAAATAGACCGAAGGGAACGGCGGGGTGAGGGGAAATAAATAAAAACTTGTGAGATATGACGACCCCGGGCACAAAGCAGGTTATTTAGTAAAGTCTGAATGTGGTAAAAAAAAACAGAAGGATTTTGCCTCACTCAGTCTATAAGAAGGACATTAATCGACGTCCGCCATTGTTGTTGTTGTTGTTGTTCGTCAACAGGGAGGGGTCTACACTATTCACCAATACACCGACCCCCTTCCGACCCAGCTTTTGGCGCTTTCACAACCTCCAACGTTGAGGGAGGGACGGAGAATTCAATTTTCATTGACACCCGCCTTTACCAATCAGACCTCGGAGCGCGACCAGCCCCTTCCTATTTGGACCAATCGCATTGGGAATCTACGGCCACGACGTCCCGCCCAGCGACAGAGTGACAGCAGAGCTAGCCAATAGCGAGTCGCCATCCCCTACGCGTCCCCAGCGCGCGGCCAACCCCTTCATCCCCTTTGATCTTGCTCGACGGAGTGGGGGGGGGGGCAGGTGCTGGGGGAAACCCCGCCCACCGGATCCAATCACCTTCCGCCATGAGGATGATCAACGCGGCGCCGCGACCAATGAGCACCCGGGACGTGGAGGGGCAGGCGCGCGGGGGGGGAGGGCGGGATTTGAATCGCAACCAATGGGCGGACTGGAGTGAGCGGCGGGACCAATGGGAGAGGGGGCCGGGGGCGGGAGCTGGAGCTGTGTGGGTTGTGTGTAATGGAGGCTGAGTAACCGTAGGGGAGATAAAGGCCGTTTGTCCTTGGCTTGAGCCCTGTCTCTGACTGTCTGTGTGAGTGAGTGAGTGGGGGAAAAAAAAAGCTGCTTATTTATTTGTCTTTCTTTCTTTGGGAAGATTTTCGTCTTGTTCAAATTATATTTTTTTTAAAAAAGAAAAGGCTGGGGGAAAATGGAGATGAAGAAAAGGATCAAACTGGAGCTGAGGAACAGGAACCCAGGCGAGGTAAAGGGTTTATTACACATTAATGGAGTGAGGGAGTTTTAACAGCACATGTCACTTGTTTTTGTGATCTCTTTTTTTTTCCCCCCCTTGCAGGAAAAAGTCCAGGTTGCTCACTTGGGTTTCCTTCAGAGCTGCAGGAATTTCCCTTAAAACTCAACTGAATCTTTCCCACTGCACTCCCTCAAGATAGATTTATATTTGTCCAGTTCTTACTTTTGCAGTGTCTTATTTTGATCTGAAATTCTGTCTCTTTTTTTTTTTATTTTCCTGCCCTTTTGGGGTTTGGGGGAGGGTTTGCATTTTATTTATTTTTTTGTCGTGTGTGCATGCTTTAGACTTTTTTTGTTTGTTTTTTTTAAAAAAATAACCCAGAAAACGGTGTGTGTGTGTTGGGGTGGACTTCTTCCAACCCCCTCCCCATTTTATTCCTCCTACCACATCATTTTGCAGTAATTTCAGAAGTTCTGAAGCAGACTCACTGGACCTGTAACTTTAACCCTGCTTTCTCTCCACAGATGCTGCCAGAACTGCTGAGTTTATTTTCCAGCAGTTTGTGTGTTTCTGATTTCCAGCATCCGCAGGTTTTTTTTGGGGGGGGGGATTTTTGTTTGTTTTGTAAATGGTCAGAGTTCTTACTTTTGAACTCCCATCTGGTGTGTGTGTGTGTGTGTTTTTTTTGATGTTCGGTGAAAAGGGGATTGATTTTTGGCTGTGACACCTTTCCTGGTGGAATGGCTTATTGACTCCTCCGATAAGTAGGGACCTGGTGACTATATTCCTGTGGAACTGGAGTTGAGCAATAGTCAGGTGGAGGGGTAGAGAAAGGAATCAGTTTGATGGTTGCAAAAAAAAATGGAAACTGCTGATGAAACTCAGCAGACCTGGTAGAAACCTGAGTTCAAGTCTAGTGATGGTTGCATTTTCTTGCAACTGAGTATTTAAAGTGGGGTCCCAAAGCAACTGGGTGATGAATCACCAAGTGTTATTCACCTATTTGGTGAATGTAACTTTTGATTCCTGTATGTTAAATATAAGAACATAATTGTAATTTGGCACTAGCTCCTTATCTAAACCATAATATCCCTGGTCACTATGTGAATGATTCAAGTGACTTTTGGCAGTGTGTTGAGGCCTGTAAAGCATTATGCTCTACATTGATCATGGCTTTCTGCAACACAAGGCACAGAATCAGAGGCATCTGGTAGCAAGCAAACTTAGCTGTGCAACAAATGAGAGATCACAAACTTACTGAATTGCTTGTTGTCTGTTCTCTTATTTTTTTTCCTCACTCTGCTGCACTTTGATCTTTTAATCTTGCTTTTGTCTTCCTGTTATACAAGTAAAACCTGTAATGGGTGATAATAAATCTTATGGATTTTGGGGACTGTTACAACAGCACTTCATCTTATCCTTGTATTTGCATTAGTTTACAAGACATTAGTAATGAGCGAGAACCATTGCACCTTGTTCCCATCTGTCGTGGGCAGTTGTTTTAGATCCACGAGTTTCTAAACCCTGGAGTGTGTTTAAAAATTGCCTTGTCAGTCTTTTATGGTTTAATGGTGCACCATATAGTGTATAAATCCTTGGTGAGTTATCACTGGGTAATTTCCATAATAGTGTGTAATCATGTTGCTATAACATTCTGCCTGTTTCTTGGATCTGAATTACTCCATTAATCTGAAATAAAAGATGGACTCAGTCATGGTGACCATGACCATAACAGTATCATAGATTGTGATTCAAAAACCCATCTGGTTCACTATCGTCATAGAGACGTACAGCACGGAAACAGACCTTCCTCCCATGCTGATCAGATATCCCAACCCAATCTAATCCCACCTGCCAGCATCCAGTCCATATACCTCCCTACATTTCCAATTCATATACCCATCCAGATGCCTTTTAAATGTTGCAATTGTACTACCCTTCACCACTTCCTCTGGCAGCTCATTCCAGACACACACCATTCTCTGCGTGAAAAAAGTTGCCCCATAGGTCTCTTTTATATCTATCCCCTCTCACCCTAAACCTATGCCTTCTAGTAATGGACTCTTCGCCTCCCCTCATCCCAGGAAAAAACCTTGTCTATTTACCCTATCCACGCCCTTCGTGATTTTATAAGCTCACCCCTCAGCCTTCGACCTTTCAGGGAAAACAGCCCTAGCCTATTCAGTCTCTCCCTACAGCTCAAATCCTCCAAACCTGGCCATATCCTAGTAAATCTTTTCTGAACCCTTTCAAGTTTCACAACATCCTTTTCAATAAGAAGGAGACCAGAACTACACGTACCTTTTAGGAAAGGTAATCTGTCATTGTTACCTGGTCTGGTGTACATATAACTTGAGATTCATAGTCTCTGGAGCAGGAGGTTTCGAGGGAATGTGAGTAACACTTTGCTATCAGGAAAAAGTGAGAACTGCAAATGCTGGAGATCAGAGTAGAGAGTATGGTGCTGGCAAAGCACAGTAGGTCAGGCAGCATCCGAGGAGCAGGAGAATAGATGTTTCAGGCATAAGCCCTTCATTAGGAATTACATTTTGTGATCACCCAGTGAGTATTGAGAATTGGGAACTTGCTACTTGTAAGGGTGATAGAGTCAGAAACAATAACGATCTTAAAAAACATTTGAACTGTATTTTGTTATGTACTTGCAATGCCAAGGCATATGAGGCTGTGAACTAAGTGCTGGAAAAGGGGATTAGATTTTTTTTTTGATTGGTACAGACATGATGGGCCAAAAGGTTGTTTTTTCTGTGCTGTAAATCTGATTCTGGTTGACTTTTAACTGCCCTCTGAAATTACCATTAAGTTAAAGGTAATAAGGGATTTGCACAAATGCTGACCTTTCCAGCAGTAACCCCTCCCCACAAAAAAATAGAGATTAAAAACTTGTCAATCCCTTTTAACCAGAAAGGAAACGGGATACTCTGGTATAAATGCAGCATGCTGTGGTGTTGTCACTGTCACTGGTTGACTGTGAGGCAAAGGTCTTTCTGGCCTGAGTTTCTCCTGCTCACTGGTATGCAGTGTCACCTATATTCTGTAGGTAGCCTGAGGATGCCACTGATGCTTCAATTGGTTTGGCAGTGAACCAGATGGATTGGAAATGAGCTTAACCCTGGTCTGGTGATAGCTAACGCTGAAACTGTCCCAGCTGAGGTTGGCCCACGTTTAAGGGAAACACAGTTAATTAGGATACTGCTGCTGATTTTACTGAACTGAGTTTTGGGCTGTGAGCTGTGAAGATGTCTAATGGAACAGTTTAGTGACACTTGCTGCCCAGCTGTGCTGAGGAAGAATGGTCAGCAGTGTGCACTACCAGGGACAGGTGCCATATGTGGCGATTGGACACAGCACTAAGCCTCCTTTTTAAGTGGGCAAATGCTTTGAAGTGGTTTGGTAGTGGCTTAATATTGGGCTGATGTGTTGATATGTGGACTTAAAGCTTTCACATCTGAAAAACATCCAGAATGTGATTTGAGTGCCTATTGCCATCTCAGAATCAGAGCATCCCTCCAGTGCAGAAAGTGGCTGTTAGCCCATCAAGTCTGCACTGACTCTCTGAACAGCATCCCAATCAATCCCTTAATCCTGCCATTACCATGGCTAGACTGCCTACCCTACATGTACACTGGGGCAATTTAGCATGGTCAATCCATCCAACCTACACATAGTCATAGAGATGTACAGCATGAAAACACCCTTCGGTCCAACCTGTCCATGCCGACCAGATATCCCAACCCAATCTAGTCCTACCTGCCATACTTTGAGAGGAGGACACCCTGCTTAATTTCCTGGGGTTCTTCTGTTATCCTGACTGTCTCTCCTTTTTACTAAAATCATTGTAAAAAAATGTTAAACATCAGTGTGTGAAAGGCCAGTGTACTGGGAGAGTTCATACATCGCTGTTTTCTGGTTCCTGCACATCAGTGGGAAATATTCAATTGTGAATGCGTATGTTGACCAGTCCTGTGGACCTGGTCTGGGGAGGTAAGTACCTGGGTACTGAGATTTGAGGCGATGTGGCTATATCAATATCAAGTCACTTTGCTTCCACAATGCTTGGAAGCATTTCACAAGTTCAGCAAAGCACAGTAGTCTGGTTGTGGTTAGAACTTGCTTCATTCACTACTTCTAATATGTTGTGCCCTGAGGCCTGTTTTCTGCCCACGGTATTCATAAGACTTTAAGTTATAATCTATTTTCCTTTCACTGACAGATGGTAAACCTTTTTTTCTTAAACTGGGTCACCAAAGTAATGGATTAATGATTTCAAACTAATTTTTTAGTATGGAATGGGAACCTCCGGAATAATAGAAGAACTTGAACTTGTGTTCTAATTGTAAGAATGTCCACGAAATGACGAATGTTGAATATATGCTAGTATGTTTGTTTAGTTTAACTTCGAAGGAGCCAGTTTCTGCTACTTTAAACATTCTAATCAGAATAGATAAAATCAAGCATTCAACAGTGTCAAAATATCATTCTTCAGGGTATTTATGCACCCCTGCCCTAGTGGTGCCCACCAGTCCCTAAAGGCAGGAGTCTGTTTCTATCTCTGTTGTTAAGTTAAAAATCTCACAACACCAAGTTATAGTTCAACAGGACTATAGCCTGGTGTTGTGTGCTTTTTAACTTTGTACACCCCAGTCCAACACCAGCTCCTCCAAATCACTTGTCATTAAGGATATTGGGCCTTAGCCAGTTGGTTTATTGGGGGATATTGATCCAAATGTGCATAATACCAAACCAAACCTCACAATTTCACCCTTTTTTTTTCCCCATTTGGACCTTTTCTATTTGTGGATAACTTTTCGTTGAAAAATCCAAAAGTGCGTTACTGCCATGGTTAGGAATTGTAGACATAGCTAAGATTTAAAAATCACACAATAATTGTATTATACAGTACCAAGTTGGGTTTTAAGACCCTCTGACTGGAAGAGGACGGTGATGTTAGTCTAAAAGTTTCACCAGATGTGAAGTCTGGGGAAGGAAAGTTCTAAAATCAGGTGGCTGATTTTGATACTAGAGAAGGCAACTGGAGAAATAAGAGAAGGATGAAACAAAGGTTGCAACACTGGGATTTGGAAGCTTCTCCTGTCCCTGACTGTGCTAATCTGTGGCTAGGTATTTAGTTAAAGCTCTCCACATGACTTGTGGTGGTCTCCACACATTCTCTGGCCTCGTTGACTGACTGATTCCCTAGGTTTGCAGGTCCTGAACATTTTGAACATCCTACTCTGGACATGTAGGAGGTCCCTTGCAGGTCTATGTGATTCACTTGCATTTACTTTGTCCAATTGATCCACCAGCCTAGATGATGTAGGCAACATAGGAATGCAATCTTCCAGTTCCAGGAGATTGTATTTCCAATTTACTGTCATGCTCTGTGTTTGTAAAAGCTCAGGGTACCTGTTAGTACTGGATATACAAGTTATCCTGTGGTATGTACCATCACATCCTCTGGCTAACAGCCATTACACTGCTATCCCTGCTATATAGTGGCTGCAATCAGGAGTGTTTGTGAACATCTTGGGGCTTTTGCTGAGTTAGTGGGACCAGGGGAGTGTTTCATTATGCAAATGACAATGAGTAGCTGAAACATGCTTTTATTTTTCCCTCCCACTTCAGGTCGCAGAGCTAGTAATCGACAACTGTCGCAGCAACGAAGGGGAGATTGATGGCTTTGATGACGGATTTAAGGAGCTAGAGTATCTCAGTATGATCAATGTGGGACTCAAATCTCTCGCCAAACTTCCAAACCTGCACAAACTCTTGAAGGTGAGCTTTTGTGGCAGCATGAGTTAGTTTGTTTGGATGGGGTGAGGGTAAAAATTGTATTAATGGATTTGTTTCTAAGGTCAGGGGAACAGGGCTTGCTGCAGAGTTTGTTAAATATTTTGACATCCCTGATTTTCCTTCGTCAGTTAGTGGGAGTGGAGAGTATTGCAGCTGAACCTCACCCTGTCCCTGAATGTGGAATTTCCAGCAGATTTCCAAACATTGGCAAGTTTGGGAAACTTGGTCAGCTTGGATGAGTTGGACTGAAGAGTCTGTTCCCATGCTACAATGATGCTGACACTATAGAATTCTGGCTGTACTCACGAAGAAGGGCTTATGCCTGAAATGTCGATTCTCCTTCTCCTTGGATGCCGCCTGACTTGCTGCGCTTTTCCAGCAACACATTTTTAAGCTTTGTCCTCACTAAGACACTGCTCCCAGACTGTGTGATCTGTTTGGGTCATAGGAACGTACAGAGACCATTCAGGCCCTCCTTCACAATTTGATAAGATCTTAGTTGCCTAGTATGGTCTCAACTGCCCTTTCCTGTATGTATCTCACAATCCTCCACTTCCATTTTGATGAAAGGTCTGACTCTGCCTTTTGAATAAACTTGTAAACCCCATCTCTAGTACCCTTTTTTTGGTTGGGGGGGAAGCCTCTGGATTCTGAGGAAAAAGATCTCCTCTATCTTAAAAGGGAGACCTCTTACTCTTTAAACAAGCTTAGTTTATTCTTAATGTGTGTTCCTTAGACTCCAGCATATCAAATCCCCTCAAGATCTTGTGTTGCTTTTGTAAGATCACCTCTCATTTTTCTAACAGTGATTATCCCAAGAGCCACAATGGCCCCACTTGTGTACAGCAAGTATCTGTATGCTGTCATCCCTACACTCCTGTGTAGTGACGACATCATAAGTGTGGGGAAAGGCACTTCGTGAGAGTGTGACTTAATTGCACCAGATAAATGGGAGAAAGTGAGGACTGCAGATGCTGGAGATCAGAGCTGAAAATGTGTTGCTGGAAAAGCGCAGCAGGTCAGGCAGCATCCAAGGAGCAGGAGAATCGACGTTTCAGGCATGAGCCTGAAGAAGGGCTTATGCCCGAAACGTCGATTCTCCTGCTCCTTGGATGCTGCCTGACCTGGGCTGTTCCAGCAACACATTTCCAGATAAATGGGATCAAATCACAGAAATGACTTACTCTTTTAAAACTACTGTTTACGCTGCCGGCTAAGGATGAAGTCATTTTGTATATTTCCTAAACATAAACCTGATTTTTCACATCTTAAGAGCTGAAGGTATAAAGGATCTGTTGGTACAGATCCACATTATCAAAGAAGCTGATGTGCATGGCCTAGGTAACTGCTGATAACTTTCTTTTCTTTTTTTTAACAAAGTACTTGTGGATATGGCTGGGCCAGCATTTGTTACCTTTGCTTAGATGTCTTGGAGAAGATGGTGGTGTGTCTTTTGTTGAGCCACTGTAGTTCTTTTGTTAAAGTTCCAAGATTTTGAACCAGTAACATTGAAGGAACAGTGATATATTTCCAAGTCAAGATGGTCAGTGTTTTAAATGGTAGCTTGCAGATGGTGGTGTTAGCATGTGTCTACTGCTTTCCTCTTCCTCCCCGATGGTAGTGGTTGGAAGTTGGATGGGGTCTAAGGAGCCTTAGTGAATTTCTGCAGTGCACCTTACCGATGATGCATCCTGCAGCTGGCATGCCACGGGTGAATTTGTGTCTGTAAGTTACTGACTTTAGCTGCTACTTTAAGTAACACCACCTTGCAGTATTTGTATATTTGGTAGCAATGATCTGGAGGTGCTGATATTGGACTGGGATGGACAAAGTTCTTAAAAATCACACAACACCAGGTTCCAGCCCAACGGGTTTATTTGGAAGCACTAGCTTTGGAGTGCTGCTCCTAAATCAGGTAGCTGTGATATGTATTTGGTAGTACTTGCCTGTTGATTCATGAAGTTGTGGTTCAAGACCCTTAAGGATAAAAGCCCAAGCTGATGCTGCAGTGCTGTATTGAGGGAGCACTACTCTGCTGGAAGTGCCATTTTTGCAGGTAAGAAGATAAACTGACAGAGCATTCAGGGGCTCAGATGGCTGTAATGATCCCAGAAAAGCAGGGGAATTCTCTCTGATGCCCTAGCCAACAATTAACCCTCCTTCAACTTTGCTTTTACAAATAAAAATTGTTTATCTCGAGTATTGACTTCTGTTTCGTGCATTATTTTGAATTGTAGTTACCTTTGCACTTTGGAACATTTGTATGAAATACATTGTAGCCTGTTGTTTGAGAGCTACTGTATAAATAGTGGGCAGCACAGTAGCCCACTTAGCACTGCTGCCTCACAGCACCAGTTCAATTCCACCCTCTGGTCACTGTCTCTGAAGTTTGCACATTCTCTCCATGTCAGCACTGGTTTCCTCCAGGTACTCCGGTTTCTTCCCACAGTCCAAAGATGTGCAAGTTAGGTGGATTAGCCATGGAAACGCAGGATTAAAGGGATAGGATGGGGGTAGGTCAGTGTGAGCTCAATGGGCCAAATGGCCTGCTTCCACACTGTAGGGATTCTATGACAGGCAAACCTGTCTTCATTTTTTTTTGAAATGAGGGACCATTCATGCTCTGACCTTTTTTTTTTTGCTTGGTTTGTGTTCTGATTCCTGAATGTGTTGAGAATGGACTTTACAGACATCTGTCTGGCTCTATCTCCTTCTGTAGCTGGAGCTCAGCGATAACTCCATCTCGGGAGGACTGGAATTACTAACAGAGAAATGTCCCAACCTTGTGTACCTCAACCTCAGCAGCAATAAAATCAAAGACTACAGCACAGTGGAGCCTCTGGTAAGTAACCATTGCTCAGATCTAGAAACATGTGCATGTTGTCACAGCCAAAACTCCATACACATGCCCATATCAGACTACTTCCTCTCCAGTTTTCAACAAAACCCATGAGTGGAAATACTGCTCTAGCTCACAACTACAGCTTGAGCTTTCCCAGGCATTTTTATAGGATTCACTGTAGATGAATCAGTCTGACCTCCCAAGTTCAGGATGTCTGAAAATATCAGGAATATTGTTTGTCTCCATCAGGAACTCTGATATTCTCAGGGATGGGAACTGTAGGTTGGGATCCACTTCCTTCTGGAGAGGGACTGGGCAGCTTATTCTGACTGTCTCCCTTGCCATTGTTGGATCTGTTATTGCAGCATCTTTGAAATATACAATGTTTTCTCCTATATAGAGTCATAAAGTTGGACAGCATGGAAATAGACCCTTTGGTTCAACCCGTCCATGCCGACCAGATATCCCAACCTAATCTAGTCCCGCCTGCCAGCACCTGGCCCATATCCCTCCAAATCCTTCCTATTCATATACCCATACAATTGCAACATTTAAGAAGCATTTGGATCAGCCCCCAACAATTCCTCTGGCAGCTCATTCCATTCCCGTACCACCCTCTGTGTGAAAAAGTCTCTCCTATATCTTTCCCCTCTCATCCTAAACCTATACCCTCTAGTTTTGGACTCCCCCACCCCAGGGAAAAGACTTTGCCTATTTACCCTATCCATGCCCCTCAATTTTGTAAACCTCTATAAGGTCACCCCTCAGCCTCCCACGCTCCAGGGAAAACAGCCCCAGCCTGTTCAGCCTGTCCCTATAGCTCAAATCCTCCAACCCTGGCAACATCCTTAAATCTTTTCTGAACCCTTTCAAGTTTCATAACATCTTTCTGATAGGAAGGAAACCAGAATTGCATGCAATATTCCAACAGTGGCCTAACCAATGTCCTGTATAGCTTCAACATGACTTCTCAACTCCTGTTCTCAATTCTCTGACCAATAAAGGAGAGCATACCAAACACCACCTTCACTATCCTATCTCCCTGCGATTCCACTTTCAAGGAGCTATGAACCTGTACTCCAAGGTCTCTTTGTTCAGCAACACTCCCTAGGACCTTACTGTTAAGTGTATAAGTCCTGCTAAGATTTGCTTTCCCAAAATATAGCACCTCTCGTTTATCTGAATTAAACTCCATCTGTCACTTCTCAGCCCATTGGCCCATCCTATATGATTCATTCAAAATAACAACTGACTCAGGTAACTTGCTGCTCCATGAATAGACTTTTTCTGGAACCTCTCAGTGAAGGTCAATTATAGAGTGTCTATTGCTTCTCTTTTCTAGCAGGCTGTGTAGAAATTTTGTCCTTTTTCTTTTGTATCTTTGAGGCTCTTCATGTTGCAGCTAGTGATTCTTTAACTGCTGTTAAACACCAAACCCTTTGAAGGTATTTGGGTTATTTTTCTGTTTATGGCAGGGAGGCTTGGCTATGTAAAAGTGTACCCAATAAGGGTGGAGATGCACTGTAGCAACAAAGCGTTACTTTTCCCAGTGTGGCTTAGTGTGTCTCATTAATATGATCAGTGGACTTCTGAATGCCCCTTCCAAGCTGCACATTTGTGTCTCATTAGTCCCTCTTTCATGTAAACCATCCTACATGTGTCTTGACCCTATGTGCACAGAGTTGAAATAAAAGATCAGTTTTAGCTGGAATTCTTTGTTTCCCCTCCCATTCTGATATCCTACATTTGACTAAATGACAAACCCCAACCTAATTTATCAATTATTTTAAAGCTTCCCGTGTTAGTTTCTAAACTACTCCAAATTGCCTGTTTTGACAGTTACTACTTTTAAATGACATTTTAGGGGATTCAGTAACAGGGTGTTTTTGTGTGACACTGTTCAGTCATGTTCAATGTCAAACATTCATGGCCTTATCTTGTCCTGAAATTGACTTCAGTCTGTAAAATTTCAGAAAAACCTGACTCACTTAAAGAGCTTGGACCTGTATAACTGTGACATCTCTAATCCAAGTGACTACAGGGAGAGCATCTTCAAGCTGCTTCCTCACATTACTTACTTAGATGGCTTTGATCGAGATGACCAAGAGGCCCCAGAGTCTGATGAAGGTAAGAAATCTGTTTTGAGTAGGGAAGAATCTCAAGGAGATAGACTAGCAGACTCCATAGAACATAACAGCACAGTACAGGCCCTTCAGACCTCGATGTTGCACCAATCTGAAGCCCATCTAACTTACACTATTCCATTATCGTCCTTCTATTTATCCCATGACCATTTAAATGCCCTTTAAAGTTGGCAAGTCTACTACTGTTGCAGTCAGGCCATTCCACGCCCTTACTACTCACTGAGTAAAGAACCTACCCCTGACATCTGTCCTATATCACTCCTCAATTTAAAGCTATGTCCCCTCGTGCTCGCCATCACCATCCAAAGAAAAAGGCTCTCACTGTCCACCCGATCTAATCATCTTGTATGTCTCTAACTCACCTCTTAACCTCCTTCTCTCTAATGAAAGCACTCTCCAATCCCCTCTGCCTTTCCTTACAAGACCTTATCTGCATACCATTACATCCTAGTAAGTCTCCTCTGCACCCTTTCCAAAGCTTCCACATCCTTCCTTATGTGTTGACCAGAACTGTACACAATACTCCAGTGCACCAGAGTTTTGGTACAGCTGCAACACGACTGTATGGCTCTGAAACTCAATCCATGTAATAAAAGCAAACACACCATATGCCGCCTTTACAACCCTATCAACCTGGATAGTAACTTTCCAGGATCTGTGCACATGAATACCAAGATCTCTCTGCTCATCCATACAACCAAGAATCCTACCATTAGCCCAGTCCTCTGCATTCCTGTTACTCCTTCCAAAGTGAATCATCTCATTAAACTTCATTTGCCACCTTTCTACCCAGCTCTGCAGTTGATCTATGTCCCTGTTAATCTGCAACATCATTGTCACTATCCCCAACTCCACTGACTTTAGTGCCATCTGCAAACTTACTAATCCATGTTCTACACCCTCATCCAGGTCATTTATAAAAATGACAAACAGCAGTGGCCCCAAAACAGATCCTTGCGGTACACCACTAGTGACTCAACTCCATCATGAACATTTCCCATCGACCACCACCCTGTCTTCTTTCAGCTAGCCAATTTCTGATCCAAACCACTAAATCAGCTTCAATCCCATACCTCCAAATTTTCTGAAGTTGCCTACTGTGGGGAACCTTATCAAGCACTTTTTTTTTTTAGTGCTTCAGTAACACAGGATGGTATCTTTATATACAAACTTCTCAATGTTTCTTGTGTAGAGGGTGAGGATGATGATGACGAAGCTGGTGCTGCTGAGGAATATTATGATGAAGAGCTTGATGATGAGGAAGAAGAGGAGGAAGAGGATGGTGAACCACCAGGGGAGGTTGGACTGTCCTATCTTCTGAAAGAAGAAATTCAGGTTTGTTTATTCTTGAGGAGGAATATTCTGGAAATCGAGCCCACAACTCCACAAGTAGTGCCAATAGTATAACTTTATTCAATCATCAAAATGGCCAAAACACTCATCGGGCTTCTTCAATCTGTTTGTTATAACACAAACCTTTTTTCTTAAGACAACCTAAATGTTGGCTAATATCTAAACAGTGATTGAAATTAGAATTGTTCCCTGTAATCTCTAACACCAACACACTTGCACAACGTGGAAGACAACAGTCTCAGCAAAGATCAGGCCAAAATAAAACAAAAACACCGGGAAAAGCAGCTCTTTTAGTCAGAGGGTAGAATTTGATTAATCCTCACATCCGTCAGGTTACTTTTCAGAAAAGAAAATCAACAACTATAGGAAGATCTTCAGATTGGATTGAAGTCAAGCTGGATCTGAATTCTGAAAAGCTGTCACAATTCAACTTTTCATAGAATCCCTAAAGTGTGGAAACAGACCACTTGGCACAACAAGTCCACACTGGCCCTCAGAGTATCCCACCCAGACCCATTCCCCATCTCTATTACTTTACATTTTTCCTAACTAATGAACCTAACCTATAAATCCCTGAACACTATGGGCAATTTAGCTTTGGCTAATTCGCCTAACCTGTACATCTTTGGCTTCTGGGAGGAAACCCACGCAGACACTGGGAGAATGTGCAAACTCCACAGAGAATTTATCCTGGAATGTGCATGTTGCTTTGTGAGGCCAGCATTTATTGCTCATGGCTAATTGCCCAGATGCTAGTTAGGAGTCTACTGCATTGCTGTAAATCTGGAGTCACATGTAGGGCAGATAGTCTAATGGCAACCACACAACTGTCAATAGTTTCATTTTTTTGTTTGCAACAATCTTTTCAATTCCAAAGTTTTGTGAATTCAAATGACCATCTGCTGTGGTGGGATTTGAACCTATACTCCTCAGAATATTAACCTGGGGACATGGTTTATAGGTCAATGACATTACCAGTACACCACCACCTCCTATTGATGGTGTCTTCCTTTTCATGCAGTCAGTGGGTATGGTGTTTGCATTTTTACCTATTCCTAACTAGCTTTGAGTGGATGGCAGTGATTTACCACTCCAGGAAGAACACCATTACTATCAGATCTACATTATTGAAACAACTGATTAGGTCATGTACTACATTATGGTTTGTGGAATTTCCCAGATCTCTGACACTTTACAGCCAAATACCTCAAAGGTAAATTGTTTCTTTTCAGGATGATGACGATGATGATGATTATGTTCATGAAGGAGAAGAAGAAGAGGCAGATGAGCAAGGTATTATAATTTTAAAGCTATATGGGTATGAATAAAATCTGTGTAGACAGCATATAGAAGTCTATAATAGAGTTTGGGTGAGTCTGTTTAGACCATCATATCTTTGCTAAGGCTTGCGAATTAATCGCAGTCCTCTGGTCCTCTTTCAAACTTTGTACTTCCCACCAGTCTCCCAAAACAGCATGCCACCAGTATTCTTTCAAATTGTTGCTAATGAATCTGCTTCCACCAGATCACAGTTCCAGGGAGATTAGGAAACGTTTCTTTGTGTTCTCCCTGGTTCTTTCACCTATCATCTTAAATCTGTCCTCTGGTTGTTGACATTTAACTTGGTTACACTACTCTGTACAAAGCTGAAATCCCACATGACAGTTTGAGTATTTGAATTCTAGGTTTTAATTAAAAAGCAGACGCAATGCCAATCACTTGCATTTTTGCAAATGATGCACAGCCATATTTCAAGGCTAATTTCCAAACGCTATTTGCCATCACCACAGACATCAGTTTAGAAGGAAACTGCTTAGAGTATCAGCAAACCGGCTAAATTGCGCAATTGGTGAATCATTTGAAACAGTGTCATATAATGTGCTTACTTGTCAGTGTTCAACACTTATTGCATGCTCTTTTAAGCACTTGGATTCAGGATTTTGCCCTTTTCATGAACTTACCATCCACTGAATCACGTTAACACCAACCTGCCCAGTACAGGTGGTCTGTGTAAAGTGGCCACAAAGCTGTATGATCGTTGTATAAATTGAACTGGCTCACTAGTGTTCTATTCAGGAGTGGAAACCTGAGTCAGTAGGTTTGCAGTGTTGGACAGGGTTGGGGGGTGGGGTTGGCAGGGACTCGTGCGCAGTGTGCTGCTGCCTAGTCTCCTGAATGGGGAGTGGACCTAACAGAAAACTCCGAACCCCAGAGGAAAAGCATTGATTCAATTATCTGAATGAAAGTGCCTGCCCATCTCATTCAGATAAGAGGTTCCTCTGTACTGAAAGCTGTTGTGTTTTTTTGTGCAGAGGATGCTGCCACTCAAGGACAGAAGCGAAAACGAGAGGCAGAAGATGAAGGCGAGGATGATGAGTAATTCCCTCCAACTGTGACCAAACTCCTGTTTTGTTTCATCACAATACAACTTTGTTGCATTCTTGCTATTCTTTAGATGTAACTGTCACAATGGGAGTTGAAGGGGGAGGGAGATGGTAGGGGACAGGAGGAGGAAAGGACAGGAGAGAATGGAGTGAACTGGGAAAGGGAAATATTTTATTTTGTACTTTTTGAAACCATTCCAGTTTTACTGGGAATGTTTTAGGTGCATTTGTGTCACCTTTTTTTTTTCACAATTCCTTTCCATGGGAATCTCTTGATTTGTACTTTAATGAAGTGCAAGCAGGGATCCTTTTGAAAAATGTGAACTAGTTTATTTCCTGTGATATTGCACATGGGATTTGAAGCTGGTTAAAAAAGGGGGACAAGAATAGACCAGAAAGTTCTGTATTGACTAATTTCCATTTCTCAAATTTGCATCCAAGCTTGTGTAAACTTGTCATACTGTAATTACTTTCCATATCAGTGGAGGAACTGCAGTCCATTGTTGACATTATTTATAGCATGAGCCTGCATGGGAAATTTTCAGTAATCTTTGGACATATACATTTCCCATCAATTCCTAATGAAAGTGCACTCAGTTTTTTAACCCTCTTATACATTACCTTGAAATCTTGATTCTAGTGTTCTGCTGCCAGGTTTTTTTTCTTGCGGAGATGCCCTCTCTTGGGACAACTACCAGTTTTCTAAATTTGGTTGAAATTGTGTCAAGGGATGAAAAGAGGACATTGGCAGGAATTAATTCCTCTTATTTCAGAACCTCCATTCTGAAGTAGTTTTCAGTGGAATGTGTTGAATACTCTCCATTTGCCCTGAGACTAAGGTCAGCTCAACAGACTGACATTAGACCAAACCATTCTGTTGGTGCCTGTATAAGATCCCTCCATTAACATTTTCCTGCTGGCTAATGTTTAAAATGTTTTGTTATTCCTTAAGGCCCCTGATTTTAGAGTCTGAACTGCTGGAAATGAACATGGAGTTTTTGTTTGGTGGTAAGGGCACTAGTTTGGGGACAACTGACTGACTGTATAGGTTGCAGTTTGTGTGAGAATTATCGCAAAATAACTTCAGTGGCTGAAAAATTTTAATCCGGTGACTCAATTTAACTTGTTTCTGAAGGTATTTTTATGATCATGCCATGTTAACAGTTGGGTAGACCAGCAGGAAGCTGGAAGAACACAGCAAGCCAGGTGGCATCATGAGGTAGTGAAGTAGACATGAAGGGTTTACACCCAAGATGTCAACTTCTCCACCTTCTGAAGCTGCCTGGCCTGCTGTGTTCTTCAGCCTCCTGCCTGTCTACTTTGGATTCCAGCATCTGCAACTTTTTGTCTCTAAGAGCTGGGAGCATCTCAACCTATCTTGAGGATAAGGGAAGGACCTCAGAACATATCTTTATACTGTCTCAACATTCAACTAAATTATTTTAATGGAACTGGATTTTACAATGGGTTAAGATGTTATGTACAGCTGGGTGTAATTTGGGTGTTTTTTTAATGTAGATACTGGCATGAATGCTGTCATCTCCCTTCAACTCCCATCAGCAAAATGCATTTTAACTATAAAATCATTGCTCAGAATTCTTTTTGTAGATGCAGACAGTTATTCACTTGTAGGGGTGGGTTTTGTATTTGTAGATCTTGTGGTTTTTAGCCATACCTATGAATAAGCACTTTCAGAATTTATTTTCCAAGATTGACAAATTTGGGGGTTAAAATCTGATTAAGAAAAGATGTTAGTGACTTGGGGCAAAAGCAAAATACTGTGGATGCTGGAAATCTGAAATAAAAACAGAACCTGCTGAAAATGTTCAGCACATCTGACAGTGTTTGTGGAAAGAGGAATCAGAATTAAGTTTCAGATTGGAGGCTTTTAACCCACAAAGGGAATTGTGTGGTCTTGATGTGTTATGTGCCCAAGATTTGGTACTCTAATTTTGTTCTCACTGGGGGAAGCGCTGAGGTGGGTAGTCTGGACACCCTCTACATTTTGTGCATTAGCTTAATTAGCAAATGAAGGATGTGACCTCTGTCTTGTGCTTTCTTTTTATTTTCATCTCTGGAATGGCTGTTTAGTGGTCCTTTTTTTTGGTGGTGAGTGCAGTTTTTATTCTGTACCTCCTCTCCTGTCAATCAGTTAATAGTTCTGCCTGTGTAACCATTTCCTTTTCCCACCTACATAAATAAATTCTGATAGTGCTTCAACTGTAACACTCCCGTTTTTTAAAAAAAAGACAATTTGTAAATAGTCTGTTTGGTCTGCTTTATATAAAAAAAAAGTCCCCCTTTTGTGTTTAAGTTGTATTTGGAATAGTAGTTTTTTATTTTTGGGTTTAGAATATACTGTATTTGGATGAAGCCATGGTAGAATTTTTAAATTTGGAACAATTAATTGGAGCATCATTTTGCTTCAGCATATATCTGAACCAGAGCAGTTACACTGCGGTGGTCTGTGAATGTTTCCCAAGTTGCTTTTTCTAGGGATATTCCCAGGACATGCACCCTGCTATGTTCCCACTTAAACTCTTCCCCTTTCATGCTATTTTTTTTCCTTTTCTCAATTATAACTAATATGAACAACATTTTGTGAAACTTTTTAGAAATGCATACAGACGTGTTCTGTATTTATAAACTCTTTCCTCCTATGTTTTGCTCTTCAACTCCCTCCAAACATAGCTTTTCTTTTTACCCTGTATTTTAATTATTAGGAGGGGGGGGTATTTTAGCCATTGATAGAGCCTCCTGGGAACAGCTCTGGGTTTGTTTTGTGCTGTAAACTTAATGCCGGTTTTTATAAATTTTAAAGTTGCACACAATAAAGTTCCAAAAGTTTAAACTGAAGCCTCACCTTGTCTCTTTGTGGCACCCCGCGCCTGTACAAAAGCAGAATGTTACCGAGGTTAGGCAGCCTATAGACAGGGAGGGAACACTTGATCAATGAGCTTTCAACGCCGCTGAGCTGCAAGGTGCGACCCCGCGGTGCCGCCTGGGATTTGTAGTCCAGCGTCGCACTCAGGGCCACGTGTCCGGGTGCAACTGAACTCCAAGTCCCGCGTCGCATTGCGCACGAGTATCATTCAAACTCCTCTCCAGGGCAACCGACTGGCCATCAGCTGTGAGCCTGGGAGCAGGATACAGCTCAACAGCAAACATGGACCACGAATGAAACCCCCTCACCAAACCTAAAACACACAAAGGCAAAACCTCTCCGGAATACTGTAGTCTGGAGGAAGATGAGAAAACCCCAAAACGATGTTAACTCTGTCCTTACCTTCACTTGTTTGGTTTTCTGTCTCTCGGGTAAGTCCAGGCATTTTAGTAGAACTCTCCATATAATATCAGTACTTGAACTCTGCCTTCAAACATTTGGGGGTGGGTGTTGAGAAGAAACCTATGAGCGAACTAAAACAGTGGTCGCAATCTAAATATAGACTTGATGGGGGAAATTAATGTAAAAAGACACAACTTGCAGTTCTTGAAATCTGTACACCATTTCCAAGCTCAGAGCGGGAGGGAGTGCTGGATATAGTTTTGAGGGATGGTTTGCTTTCTGTGGGTTACTATTTTGAGAATATGTTTAGGTTTACAATAGATTTACAAAGTGGGGGCAATGAAAGGTAAGATACTGAACTGTAAGATTGATAATTCAAGCAACTAAAAAGGGGTGGTATCCAAAAGGTTCAGGTCAAACAATAAATTAGTGCTGGGAGATCTTCAGATCATAGAATCCTTAGTGTTGAAGCAGGCGATTCGGCCCTCCAAATCCACGCTGCCCCTCTGAAGAGGATCCCACCCTGATCTACTTTGTAACCCTGCATTTCCCATGGCTAATCCTGTACATCCCTAGACACTGGGCAATTTAGCACAGTGAATTCACCCTAACCTGCACATCTTTGGACTGGAAGGAAACCAGAGCACTGGGAGGGAACTCCTACAGAAGCAGGGAAAGGCAAACTACACATTTGCCCAAGACTGGAATCGAACCTGGGTTTGCTGTGAAACAGCAATGCTAACCACTGAGCCACTGTGCTGCCCAAGGCAATAAGACTACAAGCATGATATTCCTATGAGTGAGAAAAGGTAGTGTATCAAAAGCTAACAGAGATACCAAGTTTAAAATAGAAAGAAAATAAATAATAAATGTCAGGATCAAAATACAGTACAGAATCCAGCTGAATACAGGTGGTGCAGAGAAGAACTGAAAAGGGGTGAAAGAAAGGAATGTGAATGAGAGTTTTCCCATTCTTTTTCTATGTCAGCATTGAAGTTTTTATTTCCTTAAAAAGGAGAGTCATAAGGAGGATAGGCAAATTAGGGGCAGGAATTGCGATCTCTTTTTAGCAGAAAACTGAAGTATTAGAGGAGTTATGTGATACTAGTCTTCACAAGAAAGAGGATGCTGCTAATATTGATATTGAAAGTAAGGGCAATATCAGATAGGGTAAAAAAGAAATATCTAAAGTTTGTTTAGATGCTTCTAGTTTAGAAAAGCAAACATGAAAATCGCAAAGGCCAAAATCTTCAAATTCTCTTTGGGTGTGTGACTTAGGCTGAGCAGTTGCAGGATTACCAACTGGGAGAAAACAGTAGTGATAAAGTTGACAGCCGACAGCCTACAGGCCAGTCACCATCTGTTGAGACCATAATATGGGAAAATATTGATTATCAAGAGACAACAAACACAGATGCCTTAAATGCATATTATGTTTGATTAATTTGGTTTACTTAGACCATTTGGTTCAATAGGTCTGTTCAGCCATTTAATGAGCATAGCTGATCTGATGATGCTCAAGTCCACTTTACTGCTTTACTCTATTACCTTTTGATTCTTTAATAAAAACTGAAAGAACTGTGGATGTTATAAATCTGAAACAAAAACAGAAATTGCTGGAAAAGTTGAGGTCTGGCAGTATCTGTGGAGAGAAATCTGTTAACATTTCAGGTTGAGTGACCCTTTTATTCCTTTCCTGACCTTTTAAAACAGAACCTATCTGTTTCAGCCTTGAGTATGCTTAACAACCCAGCACGGACAGCCTTCTGTGGTAAAGACACGTATAGATGCACTACCTGCTGAACGAAGAAATTCCTCCCAATTTCTCTCTGGTGGCTCAGTGGTTAGCACTGCTGCCTCACAGTGCAAGGGACCTGGATTCCATTCCAGCCTTGGGCAACTGTCCGTGTGGAGTTTGCACATTCTCCCCATGTCTGCACGGTTTCCTCCCACAGTCCAAAGATGTGTAGGTGGGTTACTCTAAGCATTGGTTTGGGCTTGTTGGGCCAAATGGTCTGTTTCCACACTGTTGGGTTTCTATGATTCTATGAGATTATGCCCTCTGGTCCTAGATCCTTACCACAAAGGGAAAGCAACCTAATGGCATCTATCCTGTGGATATTTGGGGAAAAAAAACAAAAATGTGTTCGAATTGATGGGATGTGTAAGGATGTGGTCATTACTGAAAATTCAAGACACTAGTGTTAAGGATTTCATTCCCTCCCTCAATCTCTGTTGGAGTGGAGATCTGTGGTGAAAGCATGCAGGATGGGTGTACCTTCATCTTATCACAGCGAGCAACTACACTATGGTCTGGAGGTGGTGGGGGACATTCCAGCGCAACCTAAAGAATTACAGTTCTATCTCTCACCATAGTTTGTACAAAGTTAAAATGTTTTACTTATAGGGTCCCCTATGTTGCGAGGTGCTGTAAATAGACTGGCAATCTAATGGCTAATAGATGGCTTGACATCAGCCAGGACTTATACCCCTGGTCACAATCCACCTACATTTGCAGATAAATAAGTAGAAATTAGTTTGACTGCAGTTCTCCCTCCCTCCCTTCCCACCCCCAAGTCAATTAGTCTGCCAAAACCCAGTGTCAGAGCTCACATCTGCAGTCTGCCCTCTTAGGTTACTCCAGTGGGTTGTGACTGACCAAGATCAGGCATGTAAGAATTCGGGGATACAAATGAAAACTTTGCATGGGATTTTAGGTTTGAAGCTATGCTTTATGTTCTGATGTGACACTGTGTATAAATGCAAATCTCTCTTTCTTTGATGCCAGTGTTTTCCTGCAACTGTCCAGCTGTTTCCTCCATTGTGTTCGCTCCCCATCAGCACAGCAAAGGTCCAACTCAAGAGTTCATATTGTCCCATCCTAAGAAACATGGAGAGACTACTATGAAACACAGAGCACAAACACCAATGGTAAGTAGTTTTAAACCACCCACTTATCACTGTCCCCACCCATCTGTGCATCAAAGACAGGCTTCACTAAAAGTTACTGATGAGAGAAAATCCCAAGTTCAAATTTCAATAATTCTAACTTTAGGTACAGTAAATTTATTTTGTATTGTAAATTTCAATTACCATTTAGGTAAGTGTTTTGGTATCTACAATCCACTAAGTATTATAACATAGAGAATGTCATTATGCTTTTGGTACTCAGCAATTTATCCCTGTCGGATATAGTGTTCTGTGGACTCTAGTCTCCTCCCTCTACCTCACCCAAATGGAGAGTACAGAGAGTGTGTTGTCAGGTTACTCAACTGTTTTCCCTCCAAAACTAACCTTCCCTCTCAAATCTAACTTAATGAATCACTCCCTTAAAATCACAAACTTTTCCTGTTCTGCCGCATCCCAGTCTATCTCTGTGCTCCCTCGTTTGTCTCTTCTTTATATCATTTCCATCTCCACTCTTCTTCTGTCCCTTCCCTTAATCACCCACCTCCACCTCTATTCTTAACTCCTTCATCATCCCATCTTTACTGTCTGGCCTCTGTCCCCTCCTGCTGTCGCACCATCCCCTCCTCCTGTTCTCTCCCTCTGTTGCCATGCTTCCATCTTAATCCCAAAAAACAAATTGTTGGAAAAACTCCAACAGGTCTGGCAGCAACTGCAGAGAGAAAGCAAAGTCACCGTTTCAGGTCTAGTGTCCTTTCAGGTTCAGCACCATCTTCTCAAGAACAATTCGGGATAGGCAATAAATGTTGGCCAGTCATCCTGACTTGGAAACATATTGCCATTCCTTCACTCTCGCTCGGTTAAATTTCGTGCAATTCTCTCCCTAAGGGCATTGAAGAAACCTATAGCACATGGACAGTAGCAGTTCAGGAAGATAGCTCATCCTTTCAAGGGCAACTGGGCATGGGCAATAAATGATGGGCAGCCAGTGATGCCCTTGTCCCACAAATGAATAAGTTAAAAAATTCAGCATGGTGAGTGGCTTGGAGGGGAGCGTGCAGGTGGTGGTAGTGTTCCCATGTATCTTCTGTCCCGGTCTTTTTTTGATGGAAGTGGTCATGGAAATGCTGTCAAAGGTTTTTTGGTGAATTTCTGCAGTGCACACTGCTACTACTGAATGTCAGTGATGGAGGAAGGAATGGAGGTGAGATTGAGGTGCCTATCAAGTGGGCTGCTTTGTTTTGGATGGTGTGAAACTTCCTAAATGTTTTGGAGCTGCATTATCCAGGTGGAGTATTTCATCACACTCCTGATTGGTGCCCTATAGATGGTGGACAATTTTTGTGGAGTCAGGAGGTAGTTACTCACTGCAGGATTTTTTTCAAGTTTAAAAAAAAATCATACTATTTGTTAGCTATCCATAATTGCTGCAAGGGGATATTAGCATATTGATCCGGGTCTGGAGTTACATGTAAGTCAGACCCGGTAAGGTATCTTTCCTTCCTAAAGGACATTGGTGAACCCTTCTTGACAATTAACGATAGTTACATGGTCACCATTATGCTAGCTTTTTAATCCAGATTCTTATTGGATTCAAATTTTACTATACGGATAGGAAAGATAAAAGGGTATGGGCTGAATACAGGCAATAGGACTAGTTCGGTTTAGAAAACTGAGTCAGCATTGATGAGTTGGGCCAAAGGGTCTATTTCTGTGCTGTACAACTCCTCCAGTAACAGCATATGCAAACCCATATCTTCAGAACATTAACTTGGAGTTCAGGAAGCTAGTCCAATGACATTTCCACTACACCACCACTCTGTCCTGCTCTTGTAATCACTATTTTTATTTGGCTAATCTAGTTCAGCTTTTGGTCAATGGGATGTTTATAGCTAGTGATTGTTTGATGGTAACATCATTGAATATGTCAAAGGGTGATGGTCAGATTCTGTCTTGTTAGAGATGGTCGTTGCATGGCACAAATGTGTGGTACAAATGTTACTTGCCACTTGGCAGCCCTAAATTGGATATTATCCAGATCTTGCTGCATGGTCTGGTTCAGTAGCTGAGGAATCACAACGGTGCTGAGTATTGTGCAATCATCAGTTAACATGCCCACTCTTTAACTTGAAGTGGAGAAAAGGCCATTTGATGAAGCAGTTGATTGTTGGGCATAGGACACTACCCTGAAGAACTCCTGCAGAGATGTCCTGGAGCTGAGATGGTTGGCCTCACCAACCACAACCATCTTCCTTTGACTGTAACCAGTGGGGATTCTGCCTGACTCCTATTCATTCCGGTTTCCAAAGACTACACTTAAGCCATACTCAGCCTTGATGTCTGGGGCATTCACTCACCTTCCTTACCTCTGGACACAAAAGGAACAATGGCCCTGTTCAACGTTTAACAAAAGGTTATAACAAACTGATAATAAACAGATAAACTATTTCCTCTGGTAGTAATTCAGAACAAGGCTCAGCCATTTAGGAGGGAAATCAGGAAAAATGCTACTTCACGTAAAGAGTTGTGTAAATAGGAAACTCTGTGCCTTAAAAGATTGACAATGCTAGGAACTAGCGAGTAGTTTCAGGACTGGGGTTAACAGATTTTTGTTGGGGGGGACAAAGATAGCAAAAGACATGACGCAAGTGTGGGAAGATGGAATTGAGGTGCAAATTAGCCATGTTCTGATTGAATAGTAGAAAAGACCTTTAAGGCAAATGGCTTCCACCTATTCCAAAGGTACATTTAAAGGAGTTACATAAAACAGTACAGGCCCTTCGGCCTTTGATGTTGTGCTAACCTTTTATCCTACTCTAAGATCAAACTAACCTACATACCCTTCATTGTACTAACTTCCATGTGCCTATCCAAGAGTCACTTAATGTTCTTAATGTATTTGATTCTACTACCACTGTGGCAGTACATTCCATGCACCCACCACTCTATGTAAAGAACCTACCTCTGACATCCCCCTTAAAACATCCTCCAATCACCATAAAATAATTCTCCTTTGTGATAGCTATTTCTGCCCTGGGAAAAAGTCTCTGGCTATTCACTCTATCTATGCCTCTCATCATCTTGTACACCTCTATCAAGTCACCCCTCAACCTTCTTCGCTCCAATGAGAAAAGCCTTAGCTCCCTCAACCTTTCTTCATAAGACATGTCCTCTAGTCCAGGCAGCATCCTGGTAAACCTCCTCTGCACCCCCTCTAAAGTTTCCACATCCTTCCTATAATGAGGCGACCAGAACTGAATACAATATTCCAAGTGTGGTCTAACCAGGGCTCTATAGAGCTGAAGCATAACCTCGTGGCTCTTAAGTTCAATTCCTTGCTAATGAAAGCCAACACACCACATGCCTTCTTAATAATTTTATCAATTTGGGTGACAACTTTGTTGTAGAAAGTCTTTATTTTGCACATGCTCTGTCAAATAGCTCCGGGTTTCTGTATATTTCTAGTTCAGCCAATTTGCGACTCTTAGTATCTCACTCGATATTACATTTTGACCATGATTATCTCTCATTCTTTGTACCTCGATAAAATTCTCTTACATACTGTCTTTGTGTCTCTGTTTCTAACTGATATTGACCTAGAGAAGTTCATTAGTATCAGAAGTGGATATTGAGGCAGCAACACGCAATAAGAAGCTGGCAAATGGGACTAGGTTGGGTTGGGATATCTGGTCGGCATGGGCAAGTTGGACCGAAGGGTCTGTTTCCATGCTGTACATCTCAATGACCCTGAAGGTGAGATGCCACAGAGCAAATTGATGAAGAAAATGAAGATTGTACCTGTCGGTGGGGATCCAAATTCCCCGTGGGGAGCAGGATGTATGTAAGGGAGGATGAGGAGCACAACTGTGTGAGGGTAAGGTAGGGACCAGGAGTGTGAAGGAGAGGATGGTGACCAGTTGTTTGCAAGGGACAGGATGCAATTTTAATGTGTCTGAGGCAGATTTTAAATGTTTTCAGACAAAGTGAAAAAGTCCAAAGTTGAGTTGACAAATATACTGACTAAGGTCTATCAGCACAGGGGGAGAGACGAGATGTGATGTAGGCACCATTCCAGAGTTTGGAGGAATTATTTCCGATGGATCAAATACAAGGAATTAAGTTTTAATTAGTCATATAAAATATTAATAGGGTAGAATTTGTTCAAAACCACTCTCCCAGTCCTGAGTTCCCTATATTCTTTACATTAGATTAGATTCCCTTCAGTGTGGAAATAGGCCCTTCGGCTCAACAAGTCCACACCGACCCTCCGAAGAGTAACGCACCCAGATTCATTTCCCTCTGACTAATACACCTATAACTATGGGCCATTTAGCCATTTAGCATGGACAATTCACCTAACCTGCACATCTTTGGACTGAGAGGAAAATCAGAGCACCCGGAGGAAACCCACGCATCTTTACATCAAATTATGTTTGTAAAAATTGAAACTTGTGGCATGTAGCTATTTAAATTATGTTGGGAAGAAGGAGGAAAATGGATTTGCACTCTTCCTAGCCTTCGACATCCCAAAGAACTGGTAATAAAGTAGAAAGAAAATTGAGTGCAAACCAAATTACTGTCAGAATATCAATAAATTGAAATGACATGGCAAAATATTCAACATAGTTAGGATGCTCTGAATTCTTGAGGCTGTTGTCCAAAGAACCCTGAAGGCAGCAGGACATCTTACTAGAGTAGATAAGGTGGCAAATGGGACACTTACCTTTATCAGATTTTAGATCAGAGTGGTGCTGGAAAAGCACAGCAGGTCACGCAGCATCCAAGGAGCAGGAAGATTGACGTTTTGGGCAAAAACTCTTCATCAGGAATAGAGATAAAGATCTGCTCCTCGGATGCTGCCTGACCTGCTGTGCTTTTCTAGCACCACTCTGATCTGAACTCTGGTTTCCAGCATCTGCAGTCCTCTCTTTTGCTTACTTCCCTTTATCAGTTATGGCACAGATTATTTGAGCAGGAAAGTTATTGTTGGAGCTGTACAGAACTTTGGTTAGGCCACAGCTGAAGTACTGTGTGCAGTTCTGGTCATCACACTGTAGGAAGGATGTGGTTATACTGGAGAGGGTACAAAGGAGATTGAGTAGGATGTTGCCTGGGACAGACCATTTCAGCAGTGAAGAGAGGCTGGATAAGCTCAGGCTGTTTTCTTTGGAACAAAAGACTCAAGGGGGACCTTATTGAGGTGTATAAGATAATAAGGGGCATGGACAGAATGGATAGCTGTTCCCCTTAGGTGAGGGGTCAATAACAAGGGGCATAATTTTAAAGTGAATGGCAGGGGGTTTAGAGGGGATCTGAGGAAATTTTTTTTTTACCCAGAGGGTGATGGCTAGGGAGTCAGGGATAGATTAGATTAGATTCCCTACACTATGGAAACAGGCCCTTCGGCCCAACCGGTCCTCTGAACAGTAACCCACTTGGACCCATTTACCCCTAACACTACGGGCAATTTAGCATGGCCAATCCACCTGACTTACGCATCTTTGTGACTGTGGGAGGAAACCGGAGCACCCGGAGGAAACCTACGCAGACACGGGGAGAACGTGCAAACTCCACACAGTCAGTTGCCCGAGGCCGGAATCAAACCTGGGACCCTGGTGCTGTGAGGCAGCAGTGCTAACCACTGAGCTACTGGTCACTCTAGGTAACCCTAAAGCTGGAATGCATTGCCTGGGAGGTCAGCTAAGGTGGAAAACCGCACAATGAGTATTTAAAATATCAGTCTTTAAGGCTACAGTCCTAATATGGGGAAGTAGGACTCGTGTAAGTACTGGGATATTTTTGGCAGAATACACTCAGTGGACTAACTGGCCTCTTCAGTGTTGAATGATTCTTAGAGGCTGCATTTGTTCACACAAAAATGTAATAAATTCAAAATCATTTGCACATTTAGAGTCCATGATTAATTATGAGCTAGATACACCAAGTCACCAAACACAACACACAGAAAGAATAAAAGATCAGAGAGAACTTGGGAAAGTGTCAAACAAGTGCAAGAGGACACTGAGGAATCTAACCAAGCTCCCCAAGAAGGTCACAACACACTTGGGTGGAAGCAGAATAATCTAGTGGCCAGTAACTACCTGATGAAGGAGAAATGCTCTGAAAGCTTGTACTTCCAAATAAACCTCTTGGACTGTTGTGTGATATTAAACTGGACCTCTGAAGTTGTGGTTTGGGTTGAAGCTCCATCTAGTGGGAGCTTCCACTATGATTTTTAGACGATCTGGATGTTACTGGCAAAATCAGCAATTGTTGCCACCTCGAATTATCCTTGAGTTGAGTGGTTTGCTCAGCCATTTCTGAGAGCCTGGAGTCACTTGTAGGCAATAACAGCAAACTTCCTTGCCGATCGGATATGAGTGAATTAGGTGGGTTTTTGCAGCAATCGATAGTTGTCGTGGTCACCATTATTGATATTATCCTTGTGTTCTAGATTTATTAACTGTATTTCAGTTCCACCAGCTGGCTGGAATTTAAAACCATGTTCACCCGAACATGTTCCTCGTGCAATAGCCATGGTTTCTGGATACTTGTCCAGTGACATTACCACCAGACCATCATCTCCGACATGACAAATACTGTAGATACTTCATAATGCTTAGCAAAAATTTATTCCAGTGAAAAAGAAGGACTCTGAGATGAATGAACCACCTATAGTTTAAAAAAAGCAGTCAAGCTGTGAATCCAATCAGAAACTAAGGCATATATAGTGGCAAAAACTACTGGTAGGCCAGAGTATTGGGAGTTCTTTCAGAACCAGCAACAGATGATTAAAAAGTTAATGAAGAAGGAGAAAACTAATTACAAAAGAACACTTGCAAGAAACATATAAACAAAAGGCAAGATTGTCCACTGGTATACAAAAAGGTGTAGCTAAATTAAGTGTGGGGATTTAATAACTGGCAACAGGGAAATGGCAGATAAATCATTCCAATATTTTGCATAGATCTTCACAGTGGAAGAGACCATAAATATCCCAAAGAGGACATGATTAAAGTACAAATGGGAGTTAAGTTCTTTTAACGGTCTTGTGAGGGACCAAGTATTTGACCGACCAAATGAGACTAAAGGCAGACAGGTCATCAAGAGATGACGGCCTGCATCCAGGAGATTTAAAGGAAGTAGCTGACTGACGTATTGGTCAAAATGTTCCAGTACCCAATGGACCCTGGGAACGTAGTCATGGATTCTGCTAGTAAAACACCATCTTCAAGAGGGAGTGAAACAGAAAGGAAGAACATGTAAGTCAGTTAGACTACCATAGTTGCTGGAAAATGCGGGAGTCCTTTATTAAAGAATAAACAGTAGTACATTTAGAACAGCTTAATGTAATTAAACAAATTCTACATCGTTTTATGGAAGGGAAATAGTGTATGTCAAAATTGCAAGGTATCTTTTGAAGCTATAACAAGCAGAGTTGATAAAGGGGAAGCAGTAGAAACAGTGTATTTGGATTTCCAGAAGGTATTCAATAAGGTGCCACATAAGAACTAGCAGCAGATGGAGGTCATTCAGCCCTTCAAATCTGCTTCGACATTTGATATGATCATGGCTGATCTCATCTCAGCCTCAACTTCACTTTCCTGTTCATTATTAGATTAGATTCAGATTTATTGTCACATGTACATAATACAGTGACAAGTTCATGGTTTACGTAAAGATTTGTAGCTTGGGTGTTGATTGCCATAGTTGTGGGTATGTTCACCGAGTTGGGAAGTTAATTTGCAGACATTTTGTCCCCTGTCTCGGTGACATCTTTAGTACTTTGGAGTCTCCTGTGACGTGCTGTTGTACTGTCTCTTTTGGGATTTATTTGGTTCTGTTCCTGCAACTTCTGGTTGCTGGTTCTGGTAGTTCGTTGTCGTAGCTGGTGTATTGGATCGAGGTCAATGTGTTTGTTGATGGAATCCGTGGATGAGTGCCATGCTTCGAGTCTCAATTTACCAGCCAGTACAACAAACTATCAGAAGCAGCAGGAACGGAACCAAATAAATTCCAGAAGACACAGTACAGCAGCACCTCACAGGAGACTCCAAAGCCCTGAAGATGTCACCTAGACAGGGGACAAAATATCTGCAAATCAACTTCCCAGCTCGGTGAACATACCCACAACTATGACAGTGAAAAGTTTTTTTTTGGCATGATCTACACATAGTATCACCACGATTCAGCACCATCTTGAAATACTGAACACAATGCAACATATTTGTTCCTCCTTGCTGCTTAATATTGACCAGGTTCTCTGAAACAGACTCCCAGGTCTCTGAAGCCAGACCTAGGGTCTCCATTACAGGCCTCCGCTGCAACCACTCCCACGACCTCTGCGTCTGATGTGGAGCCAGGGGCCTGGGGATGCTTGGGTTCCCCACCTCTTGCTCCCCATCTGACACTCCTCCAGACGCTGCCATTAGTCCACCATCCATCCCTATTGCCAATGTTTCCACTCTTTCAGGCCTAGCTGCGGACCTGCAGCCTTGGCTCAGCCCACGAGTCCCAGCCCGGCAAGTCAGCCCAGGACCTACTCCTCACTCGCCGGGGAACCCTAGGGTGGGGGTGGAGCTGTATCCAACTCGTCCTGGTATTGCTGCCACTGCCACTGGACGCCTACCCTTTCACCCACTGCTCTCCAGGCTTTAAAGAAAAGAAAAAGAAGAAAGAAAATGGAACGAGAGCAGAAGTGAAAAGAAAGAAAGCAGACTCGAGAGGATGAGCCCCCGCGCTCAACCTTGCTACTTTGCAGCCATTTTGGAAAAGTATCTATCCATAGCCCCCTGTACTCATTACTAATTAAGAATCTGTCTAGCTCCTCCTCAAATTTATTCAATGTTGCACCATCCACTGCTCTCTGGGGGTATTGAATTCCACAGCCACACGAACCTTTGAGATAATTTCTCCTCATCTCTTTTAAATCTGTACCTCTTATTGTAAAATGTTGTTGCACAAGCTTGTAGCTTATGAATATCAGATGTAATATGCAGATAGATTGGTTAACACACAGAAGTCAAAGTTGGGATGAATGGGTCTCTTTCATACTGGAAAGATGTAGCAAATGGGTTGCCATAATGGGGCCTCAGTGATTTACGATCCATATTCATAACCTGGAGGAGGGACAAAGTTTAACACATCCAAATTTGCTAACTAAGAAGTAGGTGGGGAGAGACACTTTGATGAGGACATAAAGAATCAGCTAGGAGATGTAGATAGGTCCAGTGAGTAGGTAATAACCTGCCAGCTGAGGTTTAATATCGGAAAATATGAGGTCATGAAGTTTGGTAGGAAGAATCAAAAGGTAAACTATTGTTTAAATAGAGAAAAACCACAAGAAGTGCAGAAATCAAAATATTAGCACGCAAGTGCAACAATTAATAGGAAGGCAAAGAGAATTTTGACTTTTATAACTGGAGGGTTGGAATTAGAAACAGGCAAGTTTTGATGGGGTGTTGCTGGGGCCGCACCTGGTGTATTATGTATAGTTTTGGTCCCCATATTTAACTTATATACAGGAATTGGCAGCAATTTAAAATTGCTAATTGGCTAATTCCTGGGTTGAAGGGAGTGGCTTATCAAGAATGATTAAACAGGTTAAGCCTGCATTCATTATAGTTTAGATGAATGAGGGGTCATCTTAATGAAACATGCAAAATTTTGAAGGGGCTTTGACAGGGTAGACATTGAGAAGATAACTCCGTTGTTGGGACAATCTCAAACTAAAGGACATAATTACAGAATAAGGAGATAGATGTAAAGGAATTTCTTCAGTGAGAGAATACTGAATGTTTGGAATTCTCTAGCCCAAAGAGTTGTCAAGGATAGATCACTGGAAGTATTTAAAGGGGAGTTGAGGTTGAGATGAAGCCTTGGGCAGAGCAGTCAAGATCTTCTTGAATGACAGGAGCAGAATGGCCTAATCCTCCACCTATTTCTTAGGTTCTTATCATTCGTAATTGTTCAACTGAGTGTACAAGTGCTTACTGGTGTCATAGGAAGTTGCATATAAGCCAGACTTGACATACAGAAACCAGGACATAAAAGCACAAAGGTGGATCTCCTGATCAAGTGTATCTCAGGACATTGTTGGACATTAGGGAAGAAATTTCAGGCCCCCTAGCAGAGATGTTTGTATCATCCACAGCCATGGGTAGGGTGCCGAAGGGCTTTAGTAAAGCCTTTGACGAGGTTCTGCATGGTAGACTGATTAGTAAAGTTAGATCACATGGAATTCAGATAGAGCTTGCCAGTTGGATACAAAATTGACTTGATAGTAGGAGTCAGAGGGTGGTGGGGGAGGGACTGCAGGCCTGTGAGCAGCAATGTTCCACAGGGTTTACTTTGTCATTTATATAAACGTTTTGAATGAGAATTTAGAGGCATGGTTAGGAAGGTTGCGGATGATGGCATAGTGAACAATGAAGGTGGTTATCTAAGGTAACGAGGGGATCTCAATCAATGGGCTGAGGAGTGGCAGATGGAGTTTAATTTGGACAAATACAATGTATTGCATTTTGGTAAAACAAACAAGGGCAGGATTTATACTGTTAACAGTAGGGCTCTGGGTGGTGGTGTCGAACAGAGAGACCTAGGGGTTGTGGTACATGGTTCTTTAAAAGTTGCATTACAGATAGACAAGGTGGTTAAGATGTTTAGCACGCTTATCTTAATTCTGATTTGGGATGTCATGTTCAGGTTGTATACAGGATATAGCGCGGATACAGACACTTCGGTCCATCTTGTCCATTCCAACCAGATTTCCCAAACTAAACTAGTCACATTTGCTAAGAAAACAAACAAGGATAATATAGTGACAAGAGTGCTAAATAGCGTTTGAAAAGCTAAATGCAATCTGAACAAATGAATTGGTATAGGACACCCCTAACTTCACCAAACCCTTTAAAATAGTGATTGATGCAGGTGATTTTTCTAACATTTGACAGTAGAAAAGAGAACTGGGATTATTACTGGCCATCAAACATTTTGAAGTTTATATTCATCGGGACCACAAAGAAATGCTAATATGCATATATGTGATGAAAAATGTATGATTTATGTATATAGAAATAATTTTTACAGTTTAATTTCAAATTAGCATATTGGTGTTTGTTATTTTTGCTAAGTGTTTTTAAAAAAATGTCTGAGATTCCCTTGAGAAACAGTGATCTAATCCAATGTGTGTCAGAGAGCAGACTGCAACTCCCCTGGAATGTTCATAGAGTCATAGAGATGTACAGCATGGAAACAGACCCTTCGGTCCAACCCGTCCATGCTGACCAGATATCCCAACCAATCTAGTCCCACCTACCAGCACCCGGCCCATATCCCTCCAAACCCTTCCTATTCATATACCCATCCAAATGCCTCTTAAATGTTGTAATTGTACCAGACCCTGGCAGCTCATTCCATACATGTACCACCCTCAGTGTGAAAAAGTTGCCCCGGAGCTCTCTCTTTTATAACTTTCCCCTCTCATCCTAAACCTACAGCCTCTAGTTCTGGACTCCCCGAGCCCAGGGAAAAGACTTTGCTTATTTATCCTATCCATGCCCCTCATCATTTACTATGGGACTTTTGAGAGGAAATGTAAACATTGAAAGCATTGTGTTAGAATAATCAAAGATTGATTTTAGATTAGAAATCCCAGAGATTGAAAGCTGCTACAATAGTTTTGGAGGAGATATCACTAGGGACACAATATAGTTTTTCCCCTAGAAACGAGCACAGAACAGAGCAGGGAAAACACAGTTTGGTGTAAAAGTTTTAATAATCTGTAAAACTCCAGACAAACTCTTCTGCTTTGGAAGTTTCACAAGTTAAATTTTCACACATTGATAAAATGAACGCTTTCTGTTTCATGAATATTCATGAAAGAAAATTTCAAAGTTCACAGGACAGAACTGTGGAGAAGCATTTAAATCAAAACAAGTGATAGTATTAGAGAATAGTTTATACTTAAAGATCTTTCAATGTTGTTCTATATTTAGTGTTTTTAATTTTAACAAGAAAACAGAAGTTTATTACCTAAAGAAAATCTGCAGTCTCAGAATTATAGAATCCCTACAGCGTAGATAGAACCCATTCAGCCCATCTTATCTGCAGCAACCCCACTTCCTATCTCCATAACCCCACATGAAGTATGACAAATCCTCGCCTTCACATCTCTGGACATAATGGAACAATTTAGCATGGCCAATGCACTTAACCTGCACATCTTTGGACTATGGGAGGTAACTGGAATACCCAGAGGAAACCCATGCAAACACGGGGAGAACATGCAAACTCCACATTGACAGTCACCCAAAGCTGGTATTGAACCCAGATCATTGGTGCTGTGAGGCACTGCTAACCACCGAGACACACACCGCATCTCATCTGTTCACCATTGTTAAATAAATCTATTGAGCCACATTTCATTCTGGGATCTGACTCATCCAGTAGCAGTGTTAGTTAACTTCATAGCACTAACCATATTACCTTGGCCTCTGTAGAGAAATTTTAAACTAAAAATGCTAGACTGTAACTACGGATTTGATCATTCAATCATAAATATTATTCATATTGCTGGAAAAGGTATCATTTTGGATACACAATCAAAAATATAATGATGCTAAAGAAAGGAGGTCTTTAATTAATGTGGTGGTTCTGGTGCAATTCTGGTCTCTTTACTATTTGAAGGATGTTGTGAGACTTGAAAGGGTTCAGAAAAGATTTACAAGGATGTTGCCAGGGTTGGAGGATTTGAGCTACAGGGAGAGGCTGAACAGGCTGGGGCTGTTTTCCCTGGAGCGTCGAAGGCTGAGGGGCGACCTCATAGAGGTTTATAAAATCATGAGGGACATGTTTAGGATAAATAGACAGTGTCTTTTCCTTGGGGAGGGGAGTCCAGAACTAGAGGGCATAGGTTTAGGGTGAGGGGAAAGATATAAAAGGGACCTAAAGGGCAACTTTTTCACACAGAGGGTGGTGCGTGTATGGAATGAGCTGCCAGAGGATGTGGTGGAGGCTGGTACAATTACAGCATTTAAAAAGCATTTGGGTATATGAATTGGAAGGGTTTGGAGGGATATGGGCCAAGTGCGGGCAAATGAAACTAGATTAAGTTGGGATATCTGGCCGGCATGGTCAATTTGGACCAAAGAGTCTGCTGTACATCTTTATGACTCTAGTTACATTCTTAAAAATCACTGCATTAAGTAAAACAGTTATTTGGAACACATATTCCCATCGAAACCCATGTATCTGTGTATATTCTGGTTACATTTCTATGTTAGAAACAAGTACAGAAAATACACATAAGGTAAATATAAAACATTAAAATAGACACAAAGCCATGTGTAAAAAATATATTTTAATGTTTATTGCCTCATGTAAAACGATGCTTACCTGGAGGTGTAAGGCTGTGGATCTGCAGCTCTGGACGTTGAAGTTTGAGGATCATCAGACTGGCTTTCTGCTGTACAGAGGGAGGATTGAGTGGCTTTCAGGATTGGGAGAAAGTGAGGACTGCAGATGCTGGAGATCAGAGCTGAAAAATGTGTTGCTGGAAAAGCACAACAGGTCAGGCAGCATCCAAGGAGCAGGAGAATCGACGTTTCGGGCGTAAGCCATTCACCAGGAATCTCAACGTTTCGGGCGTAAGCCATTCATCAGGATTGTTTAGAAACCCTTAATCAGCTTTAATTGGTCAGAAGTCACATGACATCAGGTGACACTCCAACAGGTTTATGTGAAATCATAAGCTTTTGGCGCGCTGCTCCTTCGTCAGGTAAAGTGAAGAGAAGCACAAGGGCACAGAATTTATAGGTAGACAAATCAAATGATCATACAAATGGTGTCAGTGGGGTGTCAACAAGCTGAATAATAAGTCTCTGCAGATGATCAAAAGTGTCAGTTGGTGTGAGTAGAATATCAACAGCTGAATAGCAAGTGAGGGGATGACCTATAATCTGATTGAGGCAAACAGATAATGAGAAAAGCAAATTTAAAATGGTGGTGCTGGAGACAAACCAAATGGCTGGAAAAACATGATGGGTATAAGAGTTACACGCTGAGGGTCTAACCAAAGTAACAAGTAATCCAAAACTGTAAAACTGATTAAGGTAGAGAGATCATAACAAGTTATCAAGGTGGCGGTGTCAAAACAGGACAGTAATAAGACTGCAATAAAAAGTCTACCTGTCAAATTATTTGAAAATATTTAATATTCAGAATAAGGACTAACCCACTTCAGGCAGAAATAAGGAGAAATTTCTTCTGTCCATTGGGAGTAATTCTGTGGAATTCTTTACCACACAAGGCTGTTAAGGATGGGTCATTAACAATATTCAAGACTTAGATTTAAAGATTTTTAATCGTTAAGGGGATTGAGGGGTATGGGGAAAAGGTAGGAAAGTTGAATTGAGGATTACCAGATCAGCCATGATCTCATTGAATGGCAGAATAAAATGCTATACTTTTGCTCTTGCATTTTATGGTCAAAAATGAACTTCAGTAATACATATATAATGATTCGTGGGCTAGACTTCCATTGCCTTTACCTGTATGAAATCTTCAAGGTGGAATACCTCAGTTATGCATTTTTGGATTGGGTAACATTGCCTGGCAGCAAGGAGAAACTGTAGAAGAGAGAACTTCCTGGCCCTGATTTCGTACAAACCTGGAACAGGCCATTTTTGGGAAGAGGACACTAGAAGTGATTGAAGAACAGGTTGCCAGTTGCCTACCTTTGCAAAGTATATTTGGAGAAATAAGCTGGGAGTGTTGCATTACTTTGGAGACATCATAAAATATCTTCCTTCTGGTGCTAAATATGAATTATGCTTTGATGCACATGACATATGCAGTGTAATAAAATGTTTTTGGTGTAGGTTTAACCTTTTTGTGAACTTTTCTCCTCACAGTTGCCTTATGTACCTACTGAATGGATTCTGACACATCAGCCCATACTGAAGGAGAGAGGTAAGAAAAATTGGCAGCAATGATAAATGCAGATGACAAAGGTGTGACCTGAATATTCAATGTACATCAAACTTTGGAAGGACTAAAGACTAAAAAAAGGTGTAGTGAGTTCTGTTAAGTGAGGATGACATTGGTAAAATAGTTAAGAGATAATCTAGTTCTAAAGATTAAGATGTAAAGTCAAGTTTTGGGTAGAGGTCAGAAGTAACTTGCATGGGTAGTTGATAAATTCCCAAACAGTAATTGCACTATGATGGAGCACACAGGTAGAAATAAATGGGGTTTGTAAGATTGGTAGCAATAATCATGGATGGTTTGAAACTACATAAGGGTTGATTGAACCAGATTAGTGAAAGATTAGATTATCGCATTATTTTTGCTGACTTCCTAGAGCAGTACATTTTAGCTGAGCGCGCTATTCTGGGCCTGGGAATGTTCACTGAGACAAGATTAATTAATGGACCACATGGTAAAGGAGCCCCGAGGTAGCAGTGCTTTTAATGTGATTTAATTTCACATTTGGTTTGAGGGAGCGAAAGGCGTATCAATGACTTGTGTTCTTAACTTAAAGGCAATTACAAGGGTATGAAGACCGAGCTAGCAACAGTGAACTGGGAAATTAAGTAAAGGGAAATAGTGGCAGATATTTAAAGAGATATTTCATAACATTCATTATATTCCAGTGAAAAATAAAGTCTTAAGAAGAAGGATATATCATTCGTGACTAACCAAAGAAGTTAAAGACTGTGTTAAATGGAGAGAAGGTGCACACAATTCTGCAAACGTTAGTGGTAGGTCAGAAAACTGGACAGACTATAGAAAGCAGCAAAGAATGGCTGAAAAAATGAGAAATTGAGATATAAAGGATAGCTTGCTAAAGGAAGGGTTTCTACAGATTTTTAAAGGAGAAAATAGTATTGGAAGTGAGTGTTGATCCTTCCAAAGTGTAAGGGGAATTAAGAGTGGGAAATAAGGATATGATGGATACACTGCACAGATACTTTGTTTGTTTTCACTGTAGAAGGTACAAATAATATCCCAGACACACTAAGTTAGGAGGTTAGAGGGAGGAACTAAAAGCAATTGAAACAAAGGCCAAATAGTGTGTTGCCCCTCCTACTTCATATTTGTATGTACCAGAGAAAGGGCACTGAGAATCTTATTAGAACGAAACACTGAAGAGTCCCTAAGACACGATGGACTTCACCCTGGGGGCCAAAAAGGAGCTGTAATAGTCATTTCATTTATTTCTGAAGTTACAACATTTCCAACATTGGAAAAGAATGAATGTATCTGTATTTTCAAAAGGAGGGAGACAGAAAGAAGGAAGCTGCAGGCCAATTAGCCAAACAGCCAAAATGCTAGAATCTGTTATTACAGATATAGTAGCAGGGCACTTAGAAAATCTTAATGCAGTTGGGTGAAGTTAGCATGGTTTCAGAGAAAGAAAATAATGTTTCACTAATTTATTAGAGTTTTCTGAGGAGGTAACAAGTAACATGGGCAGATGGGAACCTGTAGATGTGATGTACTTGGATTTCCAAAATGCATTTGATAAGGTGCCACACCAAAGGATACGACACAAATTACAAACTCATGGTGTAAGGTGTAATATTAGCATGGTTTGATTTATTGTCATGTGTACTGAGATACAGTGAAAGGTGTTGTTTTATGTGCTAAACGGGTAGATTACGCCATACAAAGTGCATCAGGGTAGCAGGATACAGTGTCACAGCTGCAGAGAAGGTGTAGAGAGCGAGATATCAACATTAGTATTTGAAACATCCAACTGGAATGATAGTGGTCTTCTTGAAGCAGGTGGGGGTTTGATTTCCGAGTAAAAACATGTTAAAGGTGTCTGTGAATACTCCCACCAGCTGCAAGCACAGGAACTGAGTGCACGGCTGGACTTCATCTGAGCAAGTCACTTTCCGTGGGTTCACTCTCAAGAAGACCGAGTTAATGTCTGGGATGGTGACCATGGGTATGGCTGCATCCAAGGCTGTTGGGATAGGTGACATCATTTCACTGACCTTCTGTTCAAAGTGACCGTAGAATGCATTGAGCTCCTCAAGCAGGAATGTATTGTCACCCACGATTCTGTTCGAATTCACTTTGTAACCCGATATGTTGGGTAAACCTTTCCACAAATGACGGGTTTACATGTGGTTACAATCAACTAGGCAAAGGTGAGGACTGCAGACGCTGGAGATTAGAGTCCAGATTAGAGTGGGGCTGGAAAAGCACAGCAGGTCAGGCAGCATCCGAGCAGCAGGAAAGTCGACGTTTCGGGCAAAAGCCCTTAATCAGGAGTGAAGCTTACATGTGGTTATTCAGAATTTCAAGCTTAGTTTGGTTTTGCCTGTAGGTGTCAATATTGGCCTTACAAAGGTCGTGTCTGGATTTCCTGTATTCAGGGTTGCCCAACTTGTACGCCTCAGACCTGGACTTCAGTAAGGGGTGGATCTCTCGGTTCACCCACGGTTTCCGAATGGGGAACATTCGGATTAACTTCTTTGGCACACGGTCTTCTACATACTTACTAATGAAGTCAGTAACAGTAGTGCCATTCTCATTTAGATTGGCCGCTCAGTTCTCGAATGTAGACCAGTCTGTTGACTTTAAGCCTTTCGTTGCCTCAGACTAGCATTGCACTACTATCTTTACTGGGTTCTCATGCTTCAACTTCTGCTTGTAAGCTGGGAGGATCGTGGTCTGAATTTTCAAAATGCGGACAGAGTTGGGGGAAGGCGATGCAAGTGTGTGTGTGGAGCAGTTGGCCTCCACAGCCTTTTGCGTCAATGAGTTCCACAGATTCACCACCTTTGGCTGAAGAAATTCCTCTTCATCTCACTCCTACAGGGTCAACCTTTCGTCCAGAGGTGAAATTTTCAGGGCACACTCGAGTCACAGCTGACAAGGTCAGGTTTAGGATGCTGAAAGGTCGAGTCCTGGCCAAACCTAAGCAGTTGGTGGTGATGGGGGGAGGTCAAAGGGCTGTAACAGCCAGAATTTGAACCCTTTCAGAACCAGAGAGACCAGATCATAGTAGAGGACGGCATATTATTAGGGGAAGGAAGAGTGATTGACCCAAGCCAAGGTCGCTACCAGACATTAGCTGAACTTCACCAGGGTCATCCAGGGATTTCCAAAATGAAGATGTTGGCACAAAGTTATGACTGGATGCAGACATAACCATGTTGGTGGAGCACTGCCCACAATACCAACCAGGACAAAATTTATCACCAGTAGCTACCCAACATTTGTGGGAATGGCTGGGCCGCATGTTAATTGTGCAGGCCCTTTAATGGGGTCAATGTTCTTAGCCACTGTGGATGCCCTACTCAAGGCGGCTGGATGTGCATTTGTTAAGCAATAGAAAAACTAAGCGCATCTTTTGCAATACACGGACTCCTGAAAGTGTTGATCACAGATAATGTGCAATCATTTACCAGCAGAGGATTTGAGTATTTCCTAAAGTTCAATGGTATTCATCACATAAGGAGAGCTCCACACCATTTATCATCCAACATTCTGGCAGAACGAGCAGTCCAAACTTTGAAGGTAAGTTTGAAGGGACTAGATACCAAACTGTCCCAGTTCCTATTTGATTATAGGATCACCTGTCATGCAAGTTCAGGGACAGCTTCAGCAGATTTACTAAAGGGGAGGGGAGAAGGCTAAATCTGATCCTCCCAGACCTGTGGGGAGGGTGAAACAGCAAGACACACAGTTTATTTCAGGGGATAAAATCTGGTATATGTACCACAGGGAACCGCCCTGCATGGATAAGAGGCATGGTTGATGCGAGGTCAGCTCTGATGATATATAAAGTTTGGGTAGATGTGACAGTCCTGAACAAACACTTGGAACGTTTGAAAGCTCAAACAATGCAAGAGCAAACCGTGCCTGGTTCCACACAGTCTTTTCAACTGCTCCAGCACCCATGGTTCTCCCTCTTTGTCAAGTGTTGAAGATTCTTGGATGGACACTGTGGATGTCGCTACCTCAAGACCTTTACTACCTGAAGAAGAGAATGAATTTTTTTCCAAGATGCTCCGTGCACAAGAGGCAAGCTAGTGTGTGTTACGTGCCACCTGTATCCGAGGCAGAGTTGGAGGAACCTGACCCGGTGCTAAAATGCCCCATGAGGAGCTACAAAAAATTAGAACCAGTCTCTGCCCTTGGTCTCAGAGGGGAAGGGATGTCAGCCAGGTGGACCTCATAGAATCTGATTTCCTTGTATGGGTCCTTTAATCTAATTCACTCAAGGCCCCCTGGCTGACAGGTAAGAACAGTAGTATCAGAGTTTCTGTGCACTCAGACCTGGTTCTGAGGGAGCTGGATCAGTGTCAAGGACTTTCCACGTGTAAATAAAGTTGATTTGGTGATGGGATACCAGCCTCTGTGGAATCTTTCCAGGCCTCTAATGGTTTTTGCTTAAAAATGTGTTGCCGGAAAAGCGCAGCAAGTCAGACAGCATCAAAGAAACTGATTACTGAAGAAGGGCTTATGCCCGAAACATCAATTCACCTGTTCCTTGGATGCTGCCTGACCTGCTGCGCTTTTCCAGCAACACATTTTTAAGCTCTGATCTCCAGCATCTGCAGTCCTCACTTTCTCCTCTCTTATGGTTTTTAGCAATCTCCTGTTCAGCCCCTTATCAAAGGCCTTCTGGAAATGCAAACCGATCCACTGGCTCACCTTGACTAACTTGCTCATTACCTTCTCTGAGAATCCCAACGGATTTGTCAGGGTAACTCCCTTTAATAAAGCCAAACTGACTCAGCCCTATTTTACCCTGTACTTCCAAGTACTCAGCTATCTTATCCTTAATAAATCTTACCAACGACCAAAGTCAGGCTTATTGGTTATTAATTTCTTGTTTTCTGCCTGACCCCCTCCCTCCTTAAACAAGGGGTATGCATGTGCCATTTCTCAGTCCTCTTGCACCTTCCCCAACATCAGGTGATTCCTGAAAGATGCCTCTGAAATTTCCTCAGCTATCTCCTTCAGAACTCTAGGTGTGGTCCATCTGGTCTGGGTGACTGATCCACCATTAGAGTTTTCAGCTTCCCCAGGACCTTCTCTTTAGTGATGACCACTACACTCCCTTCTGCCTCCTAAATCTTTTGAAGTGCTGGTACTCCCTGGTGTCTTCCACTGTGAAAACTGATGCAAAGCATCCAGTCAATTCCTTCGCAATGATCTTGTTCCACATTCTACTTTTCCAGTCTCATTTTCCAGCAGTCCCAACGTTCACTCTTGCCTCTCTCTTACATTATATGTATCTAAAAAATTCATGCAAAATTATTTTATATTATTAGCTAGCTTACCCTCGTAAATTCATCTTCTCCCCCCACTTATTGCTTTTTTTAGTTATCCTCTGCTGGTTTTTTAAAGGTGCCCCAATATATTATATGCTTTTTCTTTTGCTTTTATGCTGTCCCTGGCTTCCCAAGGTTGCCTTATCCTCTCCATACTGTGTTTCTTCTTCCTTGGGATGAATTTCTGCTGTGCTTCCCGAATTACCCTCTGAACCCTCTGCCATTGCTGCTCCATGGTCTTCCATGTTAGGCTCCCCTTCCAATCAACTCTGACCAGCTGCCCCTCGTATCCTTGTATAGCAAACTCTTTATTAACCAGCAACTATGGGACTAGGAGTGTACTGATCGATCAAATAATCCAGTTGATTAAGACATAGTCAATATTAAAACACACACACTAAATAGTAGAAATGTAATGCAGGGGCTGTACATATCACTGTTGGTTTACTTTATTTACAGGGAGAAAGTGAGGACTACAGATGCTGGAGGTCAGAGTCCAGAGTGTGGTGCTGGAAAAGCACAGCAGGTCAGGCAGCATCCGAGGAGCAGGAGAATTGACGTTTCGGGCATAAGCCCTTCTTCAGGAATGAGGGGCTTATGCCCGAAATGTCGACTCTCCTGCTCCTCAGATGCTGCCTGACCTGCAGTGCTTGTCCAGCAACACACTGTCAATACTTTAATTACAGCATAAATCACTTAAATAATAATGCAACTATACCTTATAAAACAAAAATGTCCAGCAGTGAGCCTTCTCACTCACACCTTCAACTGATCACTCAGACATCACAGAGATCATGATAATACTGTAAACGTCTGACACTTTATGATTAGATTAGATTTCTTCGGCCCAACAAGTCCACACCGACCCTCTGTAGAGTAACCCACCCAGACCCATTTCCCTCTGACTAATGCACTAGCACTACGGGCAATTTAGCATGGCCAATCCACCTGACCTGCACAACTTTGGACTGTGGGAGGAAACCGGAGCACCCAGAGGAAACCCACACAGACACGGGGAGAACGTGCAAACTCCACACACACAGTCACCCGAGGCTGGAATCAAACCCAGGTCCCTGGTGCTGTGAGGCCTTGGTTAAAACAAAGTTTGCTGTAGTCACCTTTACTCAGTTGTAATACCATTCCATCTGATTCCAGCTTCGCCCTTTTAAACTGCAGGGTGAACTCTATCATGTTATGGTCATTGCCCCCAGGAGTTCCTTCACCTTAAGCTCCCTAGTCCAATCTGCCTCATTCCATAAATCCAGAACTGCCTGTTCCGTGGTGGATTCTATCATAAGCAGCTCCAAAATCCCATCTTGTAGACATTCCATGAGTTTCTTTTCTTGGGATCCGTGACCAACACGATTTTTCCGGTCCACCTGATTATTGAAGTCCCCCGTGATTATTGTAATAGAAAAGGTGTGTAAGAAAAGCACTGCCTCCTGATTTATTTTCTGCACCACATCCTGACTTTTGCTAGGGGCCCTGTACGTAACCCCCAACAGCGTCTTTTTTACTTTGCAGTTCCTCAACTCCACTCACACAGACTCTATGCCTCCAGTCCCAAATCACTTCTTGCTATTGATTTAATTTCTTACTAACAAGGCAATTCTATCCTCTCTGCCCCTCCTTGTGATAGGAGGCATCTCCTTTAGTTCTTATTCCTGAACCCTTTGCAGCCGGGTCTCTGTGGTACCCACAACGTCGTACCCACCAATTTCAATATGTGCCGAGAACTCATTTACCTTGTTTCATATACTTTGTGTATTTAGCATCCTCAGTCCTAAGTTGACCACCCCGGTCTCATAGACTCCCCCCTTTACTAGTGTGCCTGAAGTTAGGTTAGATTAGATTAAATTCCCTTCAGTGTGGAAACAGGCCCTTCTGTCCAACCAGTCCACACCAAAGTGTAACCCACCCAGACCCATTTCCCTCTGACTAATGCACCTAACACTATGGGCAATTCAGCATGACCAATCCACCTGACCTGCACATCTTTGGAGTGTGGGAGGAAACCGGAAACCCACACAGACACTGGGCGAATGTGCAAACACCACACAGACAGTTGCCCAAGGCTGGAATTGAACCTGGGACCCTGGTCCTGTGAGGCAGCTGTGCTAACCACTGAGCCACTGTGCCACCTGACCCTTTCCATATTCTCGTCCTATTACTTGTTATGGAAATATTAATAACCTCTCCTTAGTTTTCCCCCCTCTTTAACTACCTTAAAGTCTTCGTTACTAAAGAGGATTGGTTAGCTATCAGGAAGCATGTAATAAAGATATGATCTTTGGGCACCCTGTGTGGAAGGAGGAGGGTAGGTCAGAGGACCTCCTCGTGGGTCTGCTCCTGGGCCTGGCCAAACTGGCCATCAACAGGTCCAGGCAGCGGGCCGTGGAGGGGGTCGTTAGGGCTGACTGCCTGCCCCTCTTCCAGGGTTACGTTAGAGCCTCAGTGTTCCTGCAGAAGGAGCACGCGGTAACCACCGATACCCTGGCACCGCAGGGAGTGGAGTGCATTATTTCCCCCTCCAATTCTATTTTGATTTTGCCCCTGCCCTCCCCTTCACTGTTTGATCACACAGCATTGCCCTTTGATGAGAAGGGCTCTGCTTGTCACTGGCCACTCGGGTGTTTTTTTTCTTCCTGGTGGTGGAAATTGAATAAAGATTCGTGCACCTTGTGTCTCTCACTGTGTCTCACACCTACACACACACACACACCATGGGTGCTGGAGAAAATAAACACTACCGCAGTTAGGTGGTAGTGTGGGGGAAGACAAGGAGAGAGGAAAAAAGAGAGTCCTGGGCTTCAATTATTTCCAATGTATATAATGAATTGAGTGAACATATGGTAGGTAAATTTGCTGATTGCCCATGGTGTTAGATGCATTAGAGGGGAAATGGGTCTGGGCGGGTTACTCTGCGGCAAGTCAGTGTGGACTGGTTGGGCCGAAGGGCCTGTTTCCCCACTGTAGGGAATCTAACCTAATCTAAACAGTAGGTAGGTGAGTAAGTTATGAAGAGGACATAAGGGGTCTGCAAAGAGATATAGTTTGGTTAAGTGGAGAAAACAAATGGCAGATCATGTACAATGTGTGAACTTATCCATTTTGACAGGAAGAAAAGAAAAACAAATTATTTAAATGGAATAAGACTGCAGAACTGTCAGGTACAGAGAGATATGGATGAACTTGTGCATGAATTACAAAAAGATAGTCTGCAGATATTACAAATTATTAGGGATTGGGAAGTAGAATGCTGTCACTGATTGCATGGGGAATTGAATATTAAATGAGTGGAGTTTTGCTACAATTGTACAGGATGGTAGCGAGAACCTATCCAGAGTACAGTGTATAGTTTTGTATTTAAGAAGTTCAGAGTTCACTCAGCTGATTTCTGAGATTAAGTAGTTCCTTATTCACTGAATAGATTGGGCCTGTATCCATTGCAGTTGAGAAGAATCAGATGATTTTATTGAAATTATACATGATCCTCAGGGAACTTGATAAGGAAGTTGGGGAGGGGGATTGCTGAAAGAATGTTATTTTGAGAGAGAGACTAGAATTAGAGGACACAGTTTTAAAAATATGTGGCCTCCCATTTAAGATGAAGATAGGGAGAATTTTATTCTCTCAGAAAGCTATTTGTCTCTTCCCCAGTGAGCAATGAAAGAAGGGTCACTGACTACTTCTGAGGCAGAATTACATCGATTCTTGATTAACAAGGAAATCAAAAGCTACAGGAAGACAGACAGGACATAAGATCCATGATCTTATCAAATAATGGATAGCTCAAGGGGCTGAATGGCCTTCTGCTACCATCTGTATGCTTCCATCTTCACTTGTATTTTGGTTGGTTACTTCATTACGTCCTGATGAACCAATGGAGCTGTTTAGTCTGAATTCCAGTACAGGATGATTATGGAAGACGTACAGCCTTGTCAGAACCTAAAGCTTGCACTTTTGAGAGGATTGCTTGAGCAAACTTAGAGTCATCCTTCAAATATCCTACGACAAGAAAGTTCTCTTGCAGAGTAAAGCCTCCTCATCAAAATGAAAATGCTTAGCTATTCCTTCAAGTGTGTGCTATTGTGCCCCAACCTTGCACCAGTATCTGTATTGAACCAATGTGGTGGTTTGATATGTCAGCAACTTTCTTTGTTTTTACGTAAGCTTCAGTAAGTGATTTGTGCAGGGGTCTCACACATTTGTCTTGCAAAATTATAGTTACAAGAAATTGACTCAGGTTGCCGAAAGCAATTTAATTTACAGACAGCGGAGACAATAAACTTTCACGCAATGAATCTCGACTTGATTGAAAATTGGATTCCAGAGATGAAGGGTGATAGCTAAGCCCACTGAACCATCAGCTTTTTATAACAGCTAAAAACCATGAACTTGGGAGTCAGTTTGGGATCTCAACTGAAACCTGATTTAGAAAAGAAAACAAGCCAATAATCCTAATAAATTGATAATTCAACCCTCTAACTAGTTCTGCAGCAAATTAACAAGACCCACAAACTATTTAGGACAGAGATGAGGAGAAACTACTTCACCCAGAGAGTGGTGGCTGTGTGGAATGCTCTGCCCCAGAGGGCAGTGGAGGCCCAGTCTCTGGATTCATTTAAGAAAGAATTGAATAGAGCTCTTAAAGATAGTGGAGTCAAGGGGTATGGAGATAAGGCTGGAACAGGATACTGATTAGGAATGATCAGCCATGATCATATTGAATGGCGGTGCAGGCTCGAAGGGCAGAATGGCCTACTCCTGCATCTATTGTCTATTGTCTATTTCTGTGAATTAATTGGCTCAAGAAACCAATTCAGTTAATTAACATCTCCTTAATCAGAAAATTAACTGGGTCTACAGTTCAGTTCTGAAAACAGCAAGTGTTAGAGCTAACCAATCCCACAATCAATGTATCAAACCTAAGCCCTGCAGTCCTGCCACATCCAGTCATGAATGGTAGCAGACAATTAAACAATGCAGTGGAGGAGGAGGAAGCACCATAAATATCACCATCCTCAATGATTGAAGAGATCAACACATCAGTGTAGAAGATCTGCAGCAGTCTTTACCAAGGAGTGCCAAATGGGTGATCCATCTCACCCTTCTCCAGTGGTCCCCAGCAACACAAATGCCAGTCTTTAGCCAATTCAATTCACACCACATGCTATCAAGAAACTGTTGGACACACTGGATATTGCAAAAGCTATTGACCCTGACAATATTCCAGCATTAGTACTGCTAACTTGTACTCCAGGATTGCTGCTCCCCCAGCTAAGCTATTCCAGTTCAGTTGCAACATTGGCATTTACTCAACAATTTGGAAAATTGCCCAGATTATATTCCTGTATAAAAAGCAGGACAAATCCAACCTGGTCAATTACCACTTCACCTACTCAATCGTCAGTCAAGTGATGGAAGGGGTCATCAGCAGTGCAATCAAGCAGCATCTGCTCAGTTTGGGTTCCGCCAGGGCAACTTAGTGCCTGGTCTCATTACAGCCTTGGTTCAAACAGGGACAAAAGAGCTACATTTCAGAGGGGAGGTGAGAGTGACAGAACTTGACATCAAGAACAGCTTTCAACCAAGTGTGGCATCAAGGAGCCCTAGCAAAACTGGAATTAATGGGGATTGTTAAGTTCTTTTTTCTCTTGAGATTCTTACACACTTGATGCAACTGCAATATGCCAACTTCTGTGAACAACAGCCAAGTTTTATTAAGCAAATACAGTACAAACTTTGGAGAAACTCTTAACACACTTCGCCATGGTTGTCAAGAAGTGTCTGTGAATAAAGGGAACTGTCCTTCCTTTATACAAAATCTTTACATCACAGTCAGTGATGCCCACAAGACAATCCCCAGTCACTCCCCCACAGTCACATGTCACTGAAGATACAATGCAGTGACCACATTATCTCCAGAAACAGTGTAAGGTAAATCATCCCTTAATGGTCAAATCTGTTGTGAATCGTTTCTTTTGTCACTATAGGGTGCAGTCAGAGTTCCAACTGCAATGTTCTTATTGATTTCTGAATAGGAGATGATAACAAAGTAAATGGCTCTGAATGGCAAGGGATAGCAATGTAAATTCACTTACATTCTACCTGTAGAACAGAGACATCCCAACCTGCCCCGGGACATCCAATTTCCTGCAAGTTAGTAGAATAATATGACAGATATCAGAGGGCAAACCCTTTACTGGTTGAATCATATATGGTACATATTTTCTTGAAAGTTAGTCATCTCAGTTGCAACTCATCTCTGGAGGGGTTTCTCAGAGTAGTTTCCGATGCCCAACCACCTTCAGCTGCTTCAATGACCTTCCCTCCATCATAGGTCATAAGTGGAAATGTTCGCCAATGATTGTGCAATCATTCATGACGACACAAATTCTGAAGCAGTCCATGTTCACATGCAATAAGATCTGGACAATATCCAGGTTTGGGCTGACAGGTGGCAACTAAAGTTTGTGCCACACCAGTGCAAGGTATTGACTACCTTCAATAAGAGACAATCGAACTACTGCCCTGTTTTATGCAATGGTGTTACCATCACTGGATTCCCTGATATCAGCATCCTAGGGGTTACCATTGACCAGAAACTTAAATGGACTCATCACATATACCCAGTGACTACAAGGGCAAGTCAAAGGCTGTGAATATAGCGGTAAGTAACTCACCTTCTGAATCGCCATTCCCTCCATCACCAATGCCCAGTAGCAACAGTGTGTACTATCTACAAGATACACTGGAGAAATTCACCAAAGATCATGAGAGAGTACCTTCCAAACCCACAACACTTCCATCTAGCAAGGCAAGGGCAGCAGATACCACCTGCAAGTATCTGTCAAAGCCACTCAATATCCTGATTTGGAAATATAACGCTGTTCCTTCACTGTTGTCAAAATCCTGGGATTCCCTCCCTGAGGGTATTGTGGGTCAACCTGCAGCACATGGACTACAGTGATTCAAGAAGACAGCTCACTACCACCTTCTCAAGGGCAATAAATACTGGCCAGTTAATGATGTCCATGTTTCATGAGTGAATTTTAAAAAATGGATACCCAAATCAAATCAGCTAAAAAGACACAATCAAGTTCACCTGATTAAATGGCTGCTTAACCTATTTTAACTTAAATAACCAGCCTCATTTTCTGATTGTTCTACGAAACTAGCCCCAGCTAAATCATTTACCACACAATCCAATTTCATTTATTAACTGGGCAAAATGCAATTCAGCTAATTAACTGGCTGCGTGTTCGACATCAGTTCGCAAACTTTACACAGTACTTTAGATGTGATCTCACCAATTTTCTGTACAAATTTCTTTGTTCCAAGGCAGGTTGGTGCATGGTTTGGAAGGAAACTTTTGGGTGATGAGGTTGCCATGTATATGCTGCCGTTGTCCTTTTTGTGTTTGAGACATTGCTTGACCATTTTTTACATTGCTGGATTGTAGCCATTTTTGTAGCTGTACAAGAACAGCTTGGCTGGATGCATAGACAGTTCTGGAACACAAGTCTTTGGTACTATTCCTAGAATTATATCGGGGCTAAAAGCTTTTGCAGTATCAAGTGCCTTCACCCAGCTTTGAGATGATGTGGAGTGAATGGAATTAGCTGAACTCTGGCATGTGATCTGCAGATCTAAGGAGAAAGCCTGCAGAACTCTCAACTGTGCTTAATTTGTCGATGGGACTTGACTTTCACAAGGACTAATTAGTGGTCACTCCAATCTACATTGTCATGACGACAAACATCTGCGATAAGGTACTCCACTCTTGTTGGCTCTCTTAATACCTGCAGACTGGCCTGTAATTCTTCAGGATTTGGCCAACTGTGTCATCCTTGGTATGACAGAACCACTGTATGAAACCAGTGGGTGGCATGTTGGCTCAGTGGTTAGCACTGCTAGCTCACAGCGCCAGGGACCTGGGTTTGATTCCAGCCTTGGATGACTGTCTGTGTGGAGTTTTCACATTCTCCACACAACTGCTTGGGTTTCTTTCAGGTGCTCCGGTTTCCTCCCGCAGTCCAAAGATGTGCAGGTTAGGGCGAATTGGCCATGCTAAATTATCTATAATGTTCAGAGATATAAAGGCTAGGTCGGTTAGCCATGGGAAATGTAGGGTTATGGGATAGGAAGGGGTGGGCTTGTTTATGATGTTCTTTGGAGGATCGGTGTGAACTCGATGGGCCGAATGACCTGTTTCCACATTGTAGGGATTCTATGATTCAGTGTTAATGTTGAAGTTCTCCACCTTGACTACATTCTATACACTTTCCACCCATCAGTCATACTAATTTATCAGCTGAAGGAAGTAGTTGGTGGCAATCAACTGAAAGTTTCATTGTCCATGTTTGGTCTGATGCTCTGAAAGTTCATGTTTTTAATAGTGGGAATGCAAGGTTGAGAACTCCCAGGGTAACTCCTTCCTGACTGTATACTACTGTGCTGCCAGCTCTGCTGGATCTGTCCTGCTGGTGGGTCAGGGTATATGGAGAGGGTGATATTGGTGATGGATAGAGGTTGGAAGTTATGATTCTGTAAGAATAACAGTGTTAGGCTTTTGCTTGAATAGTACATGGGACAGCATTCCCAAATTTGACACAGGTCCCTAGATGTGAGCAAGAAGATTTGCAGGATCAACAGAATAGAGTGTGCCATAGTCATCTCTGCTATTTAGGTCAATATCTACTGATGCCATTCTTTATGACTTTCCTGTAGCAGTTTGAGTCGTATGCTAGGCTATTTTAGAGGATAGGGTTACTGGATGCTGCCTGAACTGCTGTGCTCTTCCAGCACCACTAATCCAGTATTTGGTTTTCAGCATCTGCAGTCATTGTTTTTACCTTTTTTTAGAGGATAGTTAAGAGTCAACCATTGCAGTGGGTATGGAGTCACCTGTAGGCCAGAACAGGTAAGAAGGACATGAGTGATTCAGAAGGATTTTATGTAATTTACTGTCACAATTGCACAGAATAGATTTCAAAGTGATTTTATAAATTAATCTCATCGATTGCTGTTATGAGATTTGAACTTGTGTCTCAGGTCTCTGAACTACTAGGCTAGTGACATTTCTACAATATCAACATCACCACTGAGCTCATTACCAGACTAAACAATCCAATTCAGTTAACTTACAGAGTGTGTAATCCATATTCAGATAATTTTTAAAAAACATCCAATTCAGTAAATTAACTGCAAATAAACTAACTAAAGCTTAATCTTGTGGACTTGGGGAAATTCGGAGTACAGTACTATAGTTAGGCAGTATGGAAACAGGAGTCAGTCATTTAGCCTCTCAGTTCGGTTCTACCTTTCAAAATGAATTTAGTTGATCTGTATCCTATCTTTGTTTTTGTCCCATATTGCTTTAACAACTCTCAAAGATCAGCAAGGCGGCCTTTGTGTGGAGCCGCAGAAAATGGGGGAGATACTAAATGAGTATTTTGCATCAGTATTTACTGTGGAAAAGGACATGGAAGATATAGACTGTAGGGAAATACATGGTGACACCTTGAAAAATGTCCAGATTACAGAGGAGGAAGTGCTGGATGTCTTGAAACACATAAAAGTGGATAAATCCCCAGGACCTGATCAGGTGTACCCGAGAACTCTGTGGGAAGCTAGAGAAGTGATTGCTGGGCCTCTTGCTGAGATATTTGTATCACCGATAGTCACAGGTGAGGTGCCAGAAGACTGGAGGTTGGCTAACGTGGTGCCACTGTTTAAGAAGGGCGGTAAAGACAAACCAGGGAACTATAGACCAGTGAACCTGACGTCGGTGGTGGGCAAGTTGTTGGAGGGAATCCTGAGGGACAGGATGTACATGTATTTGGAAAGGCAAGGACTGATTAGGGATAGTCAACCTGGCTTTGTGCCTGGGAAATCATGTCTCACAAACTTGATTGAGTTGCTTGAAGAAGTAACAAAGAGGATTGATGAGGACAGAGCAGTAGATGTGATCTATATGGACTTCAGTAAGGCGTTTGACAGGGTTCCCCATGGGTGACTGGTTAGCAAGGTTAGATCTCACAGAATACAGGGAGAACTTGCCATTTGGATATAGAACTGGCTCAAAGGTAGAAGACAGAGGGTGGTGGTGAAAGATTGTTTTTAAGACTGGAGGCCTGTGACCCAGTGGAGTGCCACAAGGATCGGTGCTGGGTCCACTACTTTTTGTCATTTATATAAATGATTTGGATGCGAGCATGAGAGGTACAGTTAGTAAGTTTGAAAATAACACCAAAATTGGAGGTGTAGTGGACAGCGAAGAGGGTTACCTCAGATTACAACAGGATCTGGACCAGATGGGCCAGTAGGCTGAGAAGTGGCAGATGGAGTTTAATTCAGATAAATGCGAGGTGCTGCATTTTGGGAAAGCAAATCTTAGCAGGACTTATACACTTAATAATAAGGTCCTAGGGAGTGTTGCTGAACAAAGACCTTGAAGTCCAGGTTCATAGCTCCTTGAAAGTGGAGTTGCAGGTAGATAGGATAGTGAAGAAGGCGTTTGGTATGTTTTCCTTTATTGGTCAGAGTATTGAATACAGGAATTGGGAGGTCATGTTGTGGCTGTACAGGATATTGGTTAGGCCACTGTTGGAATATTGCGTGCAATTCTGGTCTCCTTCCTATGGGAAAGATGTTGTGAAACTTGAAAGGGTTCAGAAAAGATTTACAAGGATGTTGCCAGGGTTGGAGGATTTGAGCTACAGGGAGAGGCTGAACAGGCTGGGGCTGTTTTCCCTGGAGTGTCGGAGGCTGAGGGGTAACCTTATAGAGGTTTACTAAATTATGAGTGGCACGGATAGGATAAATAGGCAGTCTTTTCCCTGGGGTCGGGGAGTCCAGAACTAGAGGGTATAGGTTTAGGGTGAGAGGGGGAAGATATAAAAGACACCTAAGGGGCAATGTTTTCACCCAGAGGGTAGTACATGTATGGAATGAGCTGCCAGAGGAAGTGGTGGAGGCTGGTACAATTACAACATTTAAAAGGCATTTGGATGGGTATATGAATAGGAAGTGTTTGGAGGGATATGGGCCGGGTGCTGGCAGGTGGGACTAGTTTGGGTTGGGATATCTGGTCGGCATGGACGGGTTGGACCGAAGGGTCTGTTTCCATGCTGTACATCTCTATGACTCTAGGGTTGTGGATAGGGCTTTCAACTAAATAGTGAGGGGTTGATTTAGATGCATGGAAAATTATGGAAAATATTAAAGGGGGAGGGGGGAGGGCTCAGCACAGATTATTAAATTTTCCAAAACAATTAAGAGGACAGAGTATATGGAAAGGGTTAGGGGTCTAACCTCTGGCACAACAGATAAGGGGACCATTTTGAGAAAGGGCACAATTAATGCAGGACTGAGGGTGTTTTATTTAATTTCATGCAGTACATGAAACAGGGTGAGTGAGCTTGAAACAAGGATTGAATTGGCAGATCCGATGTTATGGGTATCACAAAGACGTGCCTGCAAGGAGATCAGGGCTGGGACCTAAATAGCCAAGGGTATGAGTCTTATCGAAAGAAGGCATGTAAGAAAGGCACCATTATAATAATCAGGGGCAACTTCAATATGAAGGTGGATTGGGAGAGTCAAGTTGGTAGCAGATCCCAAGAAAAATAATTGGTGGAATGTCTACAAGATAGTTTTTCAGAGCAGCTTGTGGTAGAGCCGACAAGGGATCAAGCAGTTCTGCATTTGGTCATATGTAATGAGGCTGACTTCATTCAGGAGCTTAAGGTGAACGAACCCCGAGGGGACAGTAACCATAAAATGATAGAATTCACCCTGCAGTTTGACAGGGAGATGGAATCAGATGGAATGGTATCACAATGAAGTAAAGGGAACTACAAAGATATGAAGGAGGAGCTGGCCAGAATTGATTGGAAGGGGAACCTAAACCTAGCAGGGAAGGCAGTGGAACAGCAATGGGAGGGACTTCTCTGGGTAATTCACAAAGCGCAGCAAAAATTCATTCCAAGGAAGAAGGAATATATTTTGTTTTTTTCACCTGACAAAGCGGCAGCGTTCCAAAAGCTTGCGATTTCAAAGAAACCTATTGGTCTGTATGTCTGCGTGGTTTTCCTCTGGGTGCTCCGGCTTCCTCCCACACTCCAAAGATGTGCAGGACAGGTGTATTAGCCATGCTAAATTACCCATAGTGTTAGGTGCATTGGTCAGAGGGAAATGGGTCTGGGTGGGTTACTCTTCAGAGGGTCGGTGTGGACTTGTTGGGCCGAAGGGCCTGTTTCCGCACCGTAGGGAATCTAGTCTAATCTAATAAGAACATGGTGTCGTGTGACCTCTGACTTTGTCCACCCCAGTAAAACACTGGCGCCTTCACAGCAAGAAGAAACATACTAAGGGGAGGATGACAAGGGGAAGCCAGGGATAGCCTGACAGCAAAACAAAAAGCATATAGTGTGGTGAAGATTGGTGGAAAGCTGGAAGATTGGGAAGCCTTTAAAAACCAGCAGAGAATAACTAAAAATCAATCGGGTGTGGGGGAGGATGAAATAGGAGGCTAAGCTAGGTAGTAATGTAAATGTAGGAGTGTTTTTAGAAACATAAAAGAGATTCAAGACTGGACACTGGACAGTTGGGAAATGAGGCTACAGAAGCAGCACTGGGGAACAAAAAAATGATAGAGGAGGGATAGGTACTTTTCTTTAATAAACTTCAAGAGAGTTGGGGCAGAGATGAGTGTAGTGACCTTCACTCTGGAGAAGGTGCTGGGGAAACTGAAAGGTCTGAACGATTCATCATCCTGACCAGATGGACTACCCAGGAGATAGCTGAGGACATTGTAGAAACATTGGTGGTGCTCTTTCACAAATCATTGGAGTCAGGGAGGGTTCCAGAGGATGGAGAAATGGCTAACGTAACACCATGTTTAAGACAGGAAGGAGGCAGACGACTGAAACGATGGGCTGGTTAGCCTGACCTCAGTCATTGGTAAGATTTTGAGTCCATTATTAACGATGAGATTAAGGCAACAGGGCTGAGTCAGCACTGCTAGGTTAAGGGGACGTCATTTCTGCTAGAATTCTTCAAAGAAATTCTTTGAGGGTGGAAGGGTAACTCAGTGGTTAGCACTGCTGCCTCACAGCGCCAGGGACCCAGGTTCAATTGCTTCCTTGGGCAACTGACTGCGTAGAGTTTGCACATTCTCTTCGTGTCTGCGGGGTTTCCTCCCACAGTCAATAGATTAGATTAGATTCCCTACAGTGAGGAAACAGGCTCTTCAGCCCAACAAGTCCAAACTGTCCCTCTGAAGAGCAACCCACCCAGACTCATCTCTCCACACTTATCCCTGACTAATACACCTAACACTATGGGCAATTTAGCATGGCCAATTCATCTGGCCTGCACATCTTTTGGACCATGGGAGGAAACCGGAGCACCCAGAGGAAACTCGCGCAGACGCAGGGAGAAGGTGCAAACTCCACACAGACAGTCACCCGAGGCTGTGCCACCCTGCCACCCTGTGCAGGTTAGGTGGATTGGCCAAGCTAAATTGCCCTATAGTGTGTCCAGCGGTATGCAGGCTAGGTGGGTTAGCCATGGGAAATGCAGGGTTACAGAGATGAGGTAGGGCAATGGGTCTGAGTGGAATGCTCTTTGGAGGATCGCTGTGGAGTCAACAGGCCAAATGCCTAGCTGCCACATAGTAGGGATTCTATGAGATAACAAGCAAGTTAGACAAAGGAGAGCCAGTGAATGTGATCTATCTAGACTTCCAGAAGACCCTTGACAAGATGTCACCCAAGAGGCTGTTAAATGAAATAACAGCCCATGATGTTAGGGGCAATGTACTGGCATGGATAAAAGTTTAGTTGACTGGCAGAAAGCAGGGAGTGGGGATAAAGAGGACATTTTCAGATGGCAGCTGGGGACCAGTAGAATTCCACATGGGTCAGTGTTGGTCCACAACTAGTTCCATTACACATGAACGTTCTGGATTAATGTACTGAGGATATTGTTGCTATGTTTACAGATGCACTTTGGTAGGAAGAAAAGAATTGGAGACTATTTTCTAAACTGGGAAAGGTGTTGGAAGTACAAAATGACGTGTTCTAGTTCAGGGTTCTTTTCAGGTTCACTTGGCAGTTAGGAAGGCAAATGCAATGGTAGCATTAATTTCAAGAGGATTAGAACGCAGGTGCAGAGGCTATAGTCAGACCACATTTGGATGTATGTGAGCAGTTTTGTGCCTCATATCTGAGGAAGGGCACGTTAGCATTGGAAGAGCTCCAGAGGACGTATCCAAGAATGATTCTGGGGGTGAATGGTTTGCCATATGAGGAGCAGTTGAGAACTCTGGGTCTGTACTCAGTGGAGTTTAGAAAGATGAGGGGGGTGGTTCTCATTGCAACTTAGAGAATACTGAGAGGCCTGAATAGAGTGGACTTGGAGAAGCTGTTTCCATTAATAGGAGAGACTGTAGGGCACAGTCACAGAGTGAAGGGACAACTGTTTGGAACTGAGTTGAGGAGGAATTTCCTCAGCCAAGGAGGTGGTTAATGTGTGAACTTCATTGCTGTAGAGGGCTGTGGAATCTAAGCAAGAATCTTAGTAAGGGAATCAAGGATTCCATGGAGAAGGCAGGAGAATGGAGTTGAGAAGTCTATCTGCCCTGTTCAAATAGTGGAGCAGACCCAATAGACTGAATTGCCGAGTTCTACTCCTATATCTTATGGTCTTTTGGATCAAATGCTGGAAAATAGGTTGTGTACTCAAATCTTTTGTTGACTGGTGGACTGAATGGCTGCCTCCTGTGCTAAAAATGTCGATCAGTCTATGAGAAAGCAAGTCTATGAAAGTTAAAATTAACAACGGACCCAAGGATACAATTTTCCTGAGTTGTGAAAAGTACCAAGTATTTAATTGTTGATTAGTTTGAAAAAAAAAATTGGATTCACCTTTAACTTGGTCTAGAGGCAGAAAACTGAACCTGTATTTCTTTCTGATATAGTTCCAGAAGATTTGAGACGCTTCAGACGTGACAGTGGATCACTCGGTGATATAATTTTTGACTTTTACGTGAAAAATGCAACTATGCCATTGTATTTGGAAAAAATGTTAGAAGACACTGGTGACCTGATGTATAATACAGCTAAGGAAGATCATTTACAACCTACATCTGATCAATCTAAGCATAGTGATCCTTATGTGACACAAAACAAAGGCAATATAAGCGGTGATAGTCTTCCTTATCTGGACATTGAAGCTTTGGGCACAGATCTTGATGCGGAAAAGTCAGCAGATTCCCCTCATGCTCCATCTGATGTAGAACAAGAACTACAGCTCTTTTACCAAATGTTTGAGGACTATTTGAAGTTTAAAGCTCGCAGGACACAAAAAGAAACATCAGATACAAGGAACAAAATAGAAACAACGTGTAAAAAAATACTTAATGAGAAAGGATCAAAGGAGGCTTCTTGGAACAAAAACCAAGGAGCTGTCACTAAAAAATCTGGAGGCAGCCCTAGTTACTCACATGAACAAACTATGAATGGAGATTCTCAGGTAGAAAAGTCAACAGACCCAATTCATAAGAACATTTCTAAGCAGGAGAAAGAATTTTCTTCATTTGAAAGTCTTGTTAAAACAATGCTTAACACTCTTCCCAATGCTTCAAAAGAGTCTCCCACGCAGGAAAAAGAAACAGAATATATCCCAAACCAGCTGAAGCCAGGTTTTTCAATGAAAGAGTCAATCATAATTGAGAGCATTCAGCACATTAGTAATGATGTGATTCCAACTGCAAAGTTCTCCCAAACATTGTCAAATCTGAATAAGTCTACTGGAAAAGAATCTCAGAAATATGGCTCACATTCTCTAACCACAGCGCCTCAGAAAGATTACTTCTCCATTTCAGCCAAAAGACCTCAGAAAAATGAATTCTCCAAGTCGACCAAAACTCCCCAGGCAGATAACCTTTACAAGTCAAGTACAGCTCCTCAACAAGATATCTTCCCCGTGTCAACCACAGCACCTCACAACAATGACTTCATGTTCAATACATTTCCTGAGCACAATGCCTTCTTCATGTCAAACACTGTTCCTCAGCAAAATAATGTCTTTACGTCAAGCATAGTTCCTCACCACAGTGAATTCTCCATGCCAGCTACAGTTCCTCAGAAAAGTAATTTCTCCATGTCAACCATTGTTCCTCAGAAAAGTAATTTCTCCATGTCAACCATTGTTCCTCAGAAGGTTAATTTCTCCATGTCAACTATTGTTCCTCAGAAAGGAAATTTCTCCATGTCAGCTACAGTTCCTCAGCTAAATGCCTTTTCCATGTCAACTACTGCATCTCAGCAAGATAGTAGCTCAAACACACCAACCAACATACTTCAAGAACACGTCTCATCCACTTCAGTCAAAGGATCTCAGAAAATTGACCTTTTCACTTCCACAGAAGGATCTCACAAACATGTCTTACCAACTCCAAACAAGCCAATTCACAAACATGGTTCAGGCACACCAACTGGGATATCTCCAAAGCATAGTTCACCTTATTCCACTAAGCCAGCTCAGAAACATGGCTCAGCCACCCCAAACAAAGTATCTCAGAAACATGGCTCACCCACGACAAGTAAATCACCTCAGAAATATGGCTTACCCACCCCAACCAAAGTATCTCAGAAACATGGCTCACCCACGACAAGTAAATCACCTCAGAAACATGGCTCACCCACAACAAGTAAATCACCTCAGAAATATGGCTTACCCACCCCAACCAAAGTATCTCAGAAACATGGCTCACCCACGACAAGTAAATCACCTCAGAAATATGGCTTACCCACCCCAACCAAAGTATCTCAGAAACATGGCTCACCTACTACAAGTAAATCGCCTCAGAAACATGGTTCACCGACTACAACCAAAGCATCTCAAAACCATGGCTCAACTACCACTACCAAATCACCACAGAGATATGATTTACATACTGCAACCAGCCAATCTCAGAATCATAGCTCATCTACCGTAACCAAACCTTCTCAAAGGCGTGGCTCACCCCCTACTACCAAAGTATCTCAGAAACATAGCTCACACAGTCCAGCCACAAGCCATAATGTAACCATGGGTGACATTAATACTGCACTAAATTTGCTTCAAACAGGAGGCCTTCGCCCTCTAAAAAACCACTCATCAGCCATGAATGACACAGAAATTAATCATCAGATCCATCCAAAAAATGACTCAACCACAGAAAGCACAAGAACTAATCACCAGAGAGGGCTGCTCAGGAGTTTGATCATTCCTGAAGGAGATCTTCACCATCAACGTATATTTAATCCAACTTTAATCAGGGAACAAGTAACGAGCATTCCTTCTCATAATCAGCTACCCTTAGGGCAACAGTATAAAGTAGACAGATCAGCACAGCAAGATCATCAGGGATTGTCACAGGGTCTACCAGAGATCACAAAGAATTCTGACATACCTTCTCTTGAAAATTTAATGAATGATTTGGACAAACAGTTCTCAAAACGAAAGCCAACCACGAATGACATAAATAATATCAAAGCTGCCTTAGATCAGTTGAATGCAATGCTATCAAAGACTGAAAAGAATGAAATTTCTGAAGAAACTTCTCAAAGTACTACTAAAGAGGTAACACTGAAAAAAATACCTTTCAAAAGAGAACAAGAGTCAACACAGCCAAAACAAAGCCAGGGATTGATTAATGAAATGAATGAAGGGTCAGTCAGAGGTCTCGTCATTCATAATGGAAGTCTCAAGTATGACCATGCTGAACAAAAGAGGGGATTGCCTAATAGAGAGACACAGAGTAATATAGTCACGAGCTTCTTGGATAGCCAAAATATCCTAGGTCAAAAACAAGTTACAGAGGAGCTGAAACATGCAAATAAATTGTTAAAAGGGCTATCAAACTCAACATCAGAGGAGCCCAATGTTCAGCAGCTGGAAAATCTTCTAATTGAAACCAAAAAAGAGTTTTCTCGAAGAAATCCCAATCAAAATGATGTAGGTATACTTGAAAATGCATTAAAACAACTTGATGTAATTGCATCAAATGGGAAAAGCATCATTAGGAATAGCAGATCCCTGACATCCTCCAACAGGCCGAAACAAAATGTGCCCCAAAGTGGGACACAGATATTCTCCTTTCACAATCATACTCCAAATTCTGCTTTGAATAGCAAATCTTTGATGATTTTCCTTACTTCTACCCAACGCGCTTCTCTGAATAGAAGACTGTCAATGTCCTTTCATATTCCTGCTCAAAGAATACCCACACCAATTTTGCACAGGAACAAACCTTCAACATTATCCCAAAGTCCTATGCAAAAAGCTCCTGTAAATAATAAATCTTCAATTTCTCACTACATGCCTAAGTTGAATCCATATGTTAGTAGTAAGTCATCGATGATTTCCCACAATCATAATCAAACATCTCAGCTTAGCAAAAAGTCTTCTCCAGAACCTCCTCATTCTGATATTAGGGTCTCTTCAATTTATTCCCAAGCCCTTAAACATGATGAACCAATGAATCTCAGTCTTTCAGTATCTCCACCCAGTTCTACTCAAGATGCGTCCAAAAATTTTAAATCTAGAGTTTTGTTCAGTCCTCATAAGGATCCTTTTAACAGAATCTCTCCAGTGACTTTCCATGGGCCCAGTCAAAATCCTTCTAGGAACAGAATACTATCAAGAGTTTTCCATCCTGCTTTTCAAAATGCTTCCTTGAAAAGATCATCAGTGCTTTCCCACGGTCTAAATCGAAATGTTGCTATGAATGGAGGACCCACATCATATCCTCATAATCTTCAAAACATGAAACTTTCACTTGCTTCTAATTTTTCTCCTCAAAACATTCATCCGAAGACAGCATCCTCAACACTTTTGCATGGACCTTTTCAGGGGAATCCTATGGATGGACAAAGCCCATGGTTTCCTCATATCGATACTCCAGATGGAGTTTCGCTTTCCCACTTTCCAACACCATCTATTACTGTAAATACAAGATTTTCACCTTACCACAATCACATACATTCTGCCCCTCAATATAAGAGATCTTTACAACTTTCTCAAAAACGCACTCCGCCATTTGCATCCAGGAATAAGCAAGCTTCAAAACCTTCCCATTATCATGCTCCATCCGTGTCTGGGAGTAAGAGATCTTCAAAGTCTTCCCATAATCGTGCTCCATCCATGTCTGGGAGCAAGAGATCTTCAAAATCTTCTCATAATCGTGCTCAGTCTGGTTCTGGGAATAAACGCACTTCAAAGTATCCCCACAATCGTGCTCCATCCACTCTTGGAAATAAGCGATCTTCAAAATCTTCCCATAATCGCACTCCATCTGGTTCTGGGAATAAGCGAGCTTCCAATTCTTCCCATCATCACACCTCATCTGCCCCTGGGAAAAAACTATCTTCAGAATCTTCACACAATTCCACTTCAACAACCCCCCTGAATATAGTATCCACAAGGGTTTTCAATGCTCTTCCTCAAATTACTTCTATGAGTAGACAAATTCCGCACTTTCATTATACTCATACTCCAAATATCCAGAAAACTAGTTCACCAAGCACTTCACATAATTCCAGTCCAACTGCCCCTTCAAATATAACATACTTAAAGATCTTCAGTGTTTCGCCTCAAGATACTCTCATCAATGGACAAATTCCACAGCATCAACTTCCTCATCCTCCAAATATCCAGAAAAATAAATCACCAAAACCTTCAAGTAATCTCAGTCCAACTGCCCCGACGAGTGCAGTAGTGTCAAAGTTTTTCCTTGTCACTCCCCAGACTATTGTTACAAATAGACAAATTCCACAGCACCAAGTTATTCATCCTCCAAATATACGCAAAAATACCTCACCAAACCCTTCCCATAATCCCAGTCCAATTGCCCCTATGAATATAGCGTCCTCAAAGATTTTCATTGTTCCTCCTCAAGATACTGTTAATAGACAAATTCCACAGTTTCGTTATACACATATTCCAAATATCCAGGAAAATAGCTCACCAAACCCTTCTAATCCCAGTCAAACTACCCCTACGAATATAGTATTGCCAAAGTTTTTCATTGTTCCTTCTCAAGATATTAAGAATGTACAAATTCCACAGTTTCATTATACTCATGTTCCAAATATACAGAAAAATAGCTCACCAAACCCTTCACATTATCCCAATCCGACTGCCTCTATGAATATTGTATCGCCAAAGGTGTTCATTGTTCCTCCTCAAGATACTCTCACCAATAGACAAATTCCACACTTCCATTATACTCATATTCCAAATAGACAGAAAAATAGCTCACCAAACCTTTCACATAATCCCAGTCAAGCTGCTCCTGCAAATACAGTATTTCCAAAAGTATTTATTGTTCCTCAAGATACTCTCACCAATAGACAAATTCCACAGTTCCAATACACTCATATTCCAAATATACAGAAAAATAGCTCACCAAACCCTTCACATTATCCCAGCCAAGCTGCCTCTATAAATACAGTATCTCCAGAAGTTTTCATTTTGCCTCCTCAAGATACTCTCACCAATAGACAAATTCCACAGTTTCATTACACTCATGTTCCAAATATACAGAAAAATAGCTCACCAAGCCCTTCACATTATCCCAATCCGACTGCCTTTATGAATATTGTATCGCCAAAGGTGTCCATTGTTCCTCCTCAAGCTACAAACAGACAAATTCCACGTTTTCATTACACTCATCCTTCAAAGCACCATAAAAATACCTCACCAATCCTTTCCCATTATCCCAGTCCAACTGCTGCTGAAAATAGCAGACTTCCGATAAGCCCTCATATTTTTAGCCATAATGCACCTGTGAATATGGTAACCCCTAAGTTCTCAAATAGCTTTTCTCAATCTACATTGGGAGATAGACAAGTCGTACAGTTTCATCATGAACATTCACCAAAAGTACTTACAAATAAAGCTTCAAACCCTTATGTTGCCTCTTTAATTGCTGTTGCAAATAGGAAACCTTCAACCCCTCCCCAAGAACACCATAAAATGTCCCCCATGCATCAAAAAACCCGACACTTCTATCAAATCCATTCTCCAACAGTCCCTAAGGATAGATTTTCACCATCCAACAGTTTCACTCATATTACCCCAGTGAATGGATTATCTACAAAGGGTTCCCGCAAGCCAACTTCAACTATACTGATGAATAAGAAAACTTCAAAATCTTCCCACAATAAACTTCCAGCTGCCCCTGTGAATAAGAAAACTTCAATACCTTCTGGCAATCCTATTCCAACTACTCCTGTGAATAGAACATTCTCAACAATTCTGAGTGGTTCAAATGGTCAACAGATTCCAGAGTTTAATGAAATTCATAACCAAAACACTTCTAAAACTAAATTTTCAAATTCGTCCTATATTCCCAACCCAACAGATTCTAGTAAGAAGAGAACTTCAAATCATTCCTACAATCCCACTACAACTATAGTGAATAGAAAATCATCAAATCATTCCTACAGTCCCACTCCAAATACCCCCTTGAACAGAACAACAAACCGTTCTTATAGTCCCACTCCAAATACCCCCTTGAACAGAACAACTAACCGTTCTTACAGTCCCACTCCAAATACCCCCTTGAACAGAACAACTAACCGTTCTTACAGTCCCACTCCAAATACCCCCTTGAACAGAACAACAAACCGTTCTTATAGTCCCACTCCAAATACCCCCTTGAACAGAACAACTAACCGTTCTTACAGTCCCACTCCAAATACCCCCTTGAACAGAACAACAAACCGTTCTTATAGTCCCACTCCAAATACCCCTGTCAACAGGCGAACAACTAACCGTTCTTATAGTCCCACTCCAGATACCCCTGTCAACAGGCGAACAACTAACCGTTCTTATAGTCCCACTCCAAATACCCCTGTCAACAGGCGAACAACTAACCGTTCTTATAGTCCCACTCGAAATACCCCTGTCAACAGGCGAACAACTAACCGTTCTTATAGTCCCACTCCAAATACCCCTGTCAACAGGCGAACAACTAACCGTTCTTATAGTCACACTCCAAATACCCCTGTCAACAGGCGAACAACTAACCGTTCTTATAGTCCCACTCCAAATACCCCTGTCAACAGGCGAACAACCAACCGTTCTTATAGTCCCACTCCAAATACCCCTGTCAACAGGCGAACAACTAACCATTCATATAGTCCCACTCCAAATACCCCTGTCAACAGACGAACAACTAACCATTCTTATAGTCCCACTCCAAATACCCCCTTGAACAGAACAACTAACCGTTCTTATAGTCCCACTCCAAATACCCCCTTGAACAGAACAACTAACCGTTCTTATAGTCCCACTCCAAATACCCCCTTGAACAGAACAACTAACCGTTCTTATAGTCCCACTCCAAATACTCCTGTCAACAGGCGAACAATGAGCCATTCTTATAGTCCCACTCCAAATACTCCTGTCAATAGGAAATCAAACCCTTCTCACAACCCCAGTCCATTTGCCTCTGAGAATAGGAAATCTATGCCTCTGTCCACTCCACTTGTCGTCTTACATAGGAGAATTTCACCTACTCACAATCCCGCTCCAAATGCTCCTGTGAATAAAGCAACCTCGGTGTTTTTTGTTCAACCCCCTTACGTTACTCCTGTTAAAGTACAAATACCATGGATTCCTCATATTAACTCTCCAAATACCCTTATCAATAGGAATCTATTAAAACCTCGTAATCTCTCTGCAACAGTTCCTGTTAACAGAAGGTTATCAATACCATTCCCTAACAGGTCTCCAGATCCTTCTAATGATCCTACTCCTAATACCCTTGTATACAGAAGACCACCAAACTTTCTCCACAAACCTACTAAAATTAATTCCATGATGAGGAAACCCCAAACATTTTCCCACAGTCAGATAAACAAGGCTCCTAATTCTAGCGGATCTTTGAAATCTGCCTACTTTTCTTCAAACGGAAGACCTTTTTTATCTTCTCATAGTTCTGCAAAGTCTCCCTATATGTCCAGTCACAAAACTCAACTTACTAACATTACAAAACCGTGACGCAGTTCACAATTCTCTGAAGCTAATCATCAGAGAAGGACATGCAGCTGACCAAAATGAAAAGCTACAGCAGCTTAAAGTTTTGGACCAAAACCTTGAAAAAGCCCTTTGATTTCTACCAGTTGGTCTAATCAAAATGCAGAACCAAGTATGATCAGCAGCAACTCTGCAAATAACAAATAGCTACAACAAGGAAGACAAGTCATTCGGAGATATTCAGTGAAATAATTGTCAAGATGGCAGACCAAAGAACAGATGTTGATAAATACGTGGAGAACTCCGTCTAAGTGGCACTGTAGTAATATCCGAATCCAACACGAGGGAGTTTCTTCTGCAGAGAGGTGACAAGCCAACTATCTCCAAAACCTTTGAAAGTTTTTAAAGAAGCATTTCTAAAATGATGAAATCTTCATACATGTCACTGGAAATGACATATGTAGTTAAAGGAAATCATTTTCAATTAGCTGTTATAAAATACCTCATTGTACTTTTAAGTTTCAATGTGCTACATCTGTGCATTGTCATATGGATAAATAACATTACAAATGTAGCTTCAATTGTCTTTTGCCTGCTCTCCACTGGTGAAAGGATAAGACGACTGATGCCATGGGTTTTGAGCATATCCTATTTACCAGAAAATTATTTGGTTAGAAGTGAAATATTCTCCAAACAGTTTGAGAATACAGAGTTTACCAAATTATAAAATGAATAAAAAGTTGGTAAATATGAAAGAGACAGGTCTCGAGTTGAATCCTGCTTATGTAAAGATCTTTGAAATCCATCGCCGCTCTTTTACATGGAACAGTCCTGTCTTCAATCCCCCAACCTGAGCTCCACCGTGCTTTAGCAAAGGGGAAAAGAGATCTGAACAGACGTCTGCCCCCATTTCCTTCTGGTGCAAGCCAGGTTCCTCAACCAGTTTCTAGTCCAATAACATTGGAAATCCAAGTTCATTAAGAAGTGAAAATCCTTCAGGCTGATTCCCTATCCTCAACTCCACTTGAACAGAATGTCAGATCCTTTATGAAGTAATTTTCATCTCTTCCCATCTCTCTTGAAGGTATTGATTCCTTGTGGAGATAGATAGAAACCCATAGGGATTAAATACCCTCCAGTACATCACTCAACTCAAACACTGAGCATCATCAGGTTTTTTTTTAAACCATGATAATATCACACCTAAAGGCATCTTATCTGACATTTTCCACCAAAGATCACTGGATTGGAATCAGAAGCTGGAACCAAATTGTTCTTATTCATTCCCCTAAGAGCAGATGTCAGTTGTAGCATGTAATATGCTAGATGAGATAATTAATTAAGACAGGTCGTAATTGGAATGGTAGCTGATTTTGTAAGGAACAGCACAAGCCATGTTCATCTTGTTTCTCTTCATCTCCAGCCCCTGTTCCTTTGTTGTGTTACACTCTATTAACATATTAGCAATTAAAAAAAGCACCTATGTTTTTAAAAATGATCTGGATGAGAAATGGGGAACTGCACTCAAATAGAGTGCACCATGCTAACTTATTTAACAGAAGGACTTAGGGGACCATCACAGTCTCTAGTGAAGCTAATTAAGGAGTGACAAGAATTACTTTGGAGAACTGGGATATGTGGGGAGAGTTGTTGAAGCGGAAGGAACACTGCAGGGTTGGGAAGCACTATGACTACAAAAGCAGGTTACACGCTAAGAATCCTGCACTGAGAAACTCACCTCCTGACTCTTTTCCCTCTCACCTTAAGCCTGTGCCCTCTAGTTTTGGACTTGCCCTACCCCGGAGAAAAGACCTTGTCTATTCACCCTATCCGTGCCCTTCTTTCTCCCTTTGATCTGCTGGGTTTCCTCCGGGTGCTCCAGTTTCCTCCAACAATCCAAAGGTGTGCAGGTCAGGTGAATTAGCCATGATAAATTGACCATAGTTTTAGGTACGTTAGTCAGGGGTAAATATAGGGTGAGGGAATGGGTCTGGGTGGGTTACTCTTCGGAGGGTCAGTGTGGACTTGGTGGGCTGAAGGGCCTGTTTCCACACCGTCGGGAATCTAATCTAATCCCTATAGCTCAAACCCTCCAACCCTGGCGACATCCTTGTAAATCTTTTCTGAACCCTTTCAAGTTTCACAACATCCTTCCTATAGCAGGGAGACCAGAATCGCACACAATACTCCAAAAGCTTAATGAGCCCCAGCAAAATTACAGCAAATGCAAATCAGGAGGCAAACTGTTCCCTGGGTGAGCTGAAAGAAAAATGATTGTGGTTGTTGGAAATCAGTCATCTCAGCTCGAGAACATTGGTGTCAGAGTTCCTCCGGATACAGTCACTTGTCCAACCACCTTCAGCTGTTTCATCCACAACTATCTCCCCATCGTAAAGACAGAAGTGATACTGAAGCAGCCCCCATGTCCAAATGTGGTAAGATCTTGGGCAATTGGTATATCAGATTTGGGCAGTCAGGTCGTAAGTAATATTTGTACCACATGAGAGCCAAGCAATGACAATCTCCAACAACACAGAAACTAGCCATCACCCCATGACATTTAATGATATTACAATCACTGAATCTGCTCTACCAATATTCTGTGAGTTACCATTGATCAGAAACTGAACTAGCCGTATAAGCACAAAAGCAGGTTACACGCTAAACATCCTGCACAGAGAAACTCACCTCCTGTCTCCCCAAAGCCTGTCCATCAGCAACAAGGCACAGGTCAGGAGTGTAATGGAACACTCCCCACTTGCTTGGATGAGTGCAGCTTTGACAACGTTTGAGAAGGTTGACACCATCCAGGACAAAACAGCCCAGTTGTTTGGCACTACATCCACAAGCATCCACTCCCTCTACCACTGACATTCAGGAGAAGCAGTGTTCTATCTACAAAATACACTGCAGATGTTCACCAAAGATTCTGAGTTCGCATCTTTGACATGAAAATGACAAATGGTTAGAGGGGTTTGCAAGGGTAGATAATTGTCACTGGGACACCGCACTCATTTAAGAAACAGCAAAATAAGAACAGTAGAATTTTGTAAGGTCAGAGACTTGTGTTGAAGAACTAACTCTACAATTGTCATTCCCCTCACTAAGCTCAGAATTGCTTGGGTCTTAAACCAACTCCTACTGTCCCTCAGCCTTGCCTAAAACTGCTAAACTCATCGGCACAACATCGTGGGCCGAAGGGCCTGTTCTGTGCTGGATTGTTCTATGTTCTAAATCCCTCACACTTCATGCAAACTATGGGATTCTTTAATAAAATAACTGCATGCTGGAAATCTGAAACAAAACTGGAATTATTGGAGAAACTCTGCAGGTTTGGCAGCATCTGTTGAGAGAAAGCAGAGTTAACATTTTGAGTCCAGTGATCCTTCTCAAAACAGAAACTCAGCTTTCTCTCCACTGATGTTGCCAGACCTGTTGAGTTTCTCCAGCAATTTCTGCTTTTGTGTGGGAACCTTTACTTGCCCTGTCTTCTATCTCCAATCTAAAACCTAAACCGGGTGTTACCTAAATATTGTGTGCTAATTCTCTTTTTACAATTTTTCTATAGCACATCTCACAACCTCAGGACTTCCTAGAAACTTCACAGCCAATGAAGAATTTTGTTTTGAAGTGTAATCAGTAGTATTACATAGGAAAATAGTGCATTCACCTTGTGCACAACAAACATCAAAAAATTAATTAATAACCAGATAATCTGTTTTCACCATATTTTGAAGACCTCAGTATTGACCACTATAGGGGAGAACTCACCTGCCTGTCTTCAAATAGTACTATTGGACCTTTAACATCCAGATTAGAATAGAATCATAGAATCCCTACAGCGTGGAAACTGGCCATTTGACCCAAGAAGTCCACACTGGCCCTCCGAAGAGTATCCCACCCAGACCTATTCCCCTACCCTATTACTCTACATTTTCCCTGACTAATGCACCTAACCGACAAATCCCTGAAGACTATGGCCAATTTAGCTTTGGCCAATTCACCTGACCTGCACATCTTTGGCCTGTGGGAGGAAACCGGAGCACGCGGAGGAAGCCAACACAGACATGGGGGAGAATGTGCAAACTCCACAGAGAGAGTCACATGAGGGTGGAATTGAACCTGGGTCCCCAGCGCTGAGGCAGTAGCGCTAACTACTGTGCCGCCATGCCACCAAGAATCTAGAGGACAAGCAACACCTGAAAAAAACATCAGCTTCAATCAAAATGAAGCGTTCAACCACATCTCCGGAGAGGAACTCTATGTGACCCTACAATTAAGGCACAGATGTCACAGGAAATAGGTTTCCTCCTGCCCGCGTTAAAAAAAACTTGTAAAATTCTGAAATGCAGAAAACAACAAAAAAATCTGGAAATATTTAGATCCATCAATAGCTAGGACAAACGTCTTTGTCAGGATCTTCGAGAACCGGTGCTTTCGAGGTTCCACTAGAATCCTGACCCATCATTGAAGTATGGATCAGCCAACAAGGAGCAAACATTTGGATTAAGAACTAAAATAAAAATCAATGTTAGATTACAGAACCATCCAGGCCCACCCTATCCCCACACACCAGGCCTTGTCATCACATGGGCTGCTACTACATATAACCACACTGTCAGCCACTAAAAGCAGCTATTCATTTTATATCTTTAACCCCTCCTTTGTCTATCCAACTGTGTTTCTCTCTCTTCGGGCTCTATTTCTACTCATCCTTTTGCTCTTACCCCATGCCTCCACCCCACCCTTCTGCATAAATATTAACCCACCTACCATCAAGTCTGAAGCACGGTCACTGGATTCGAAACATTAACTCTGCTTTCTCTCCACAGATGCTGTCAGACCTGCTGAGTTTTTCCAGCAATTTGTTTTTTTTGTTCGAGAACCTGAATCCTAATAGAGCCAACAGGTCAGTGATGAGGCTGCCTATTTTCCATTTTTGTGACTGTATTCTAAACCAGTTTGTGTTTATTCCTCAAGTCAAAACACTTCAAAACGTCATGGAAAGAAACTAAACCCCAGAATTTTGCCAAGAAAACACCAAATAAAGTTCCTCAAAATAGGAATTTTTCTAACCATCATGGCAAACAACACAAAACTTGATCTAGATGAGAACATTATTCCAGGTTTAATGTAAACACTATCAACTTGGAATAGAATGGATTTACATAGAGGATAAACTTAGCTTTCCTGTCCCATCAAATGCTCATAAGGTAGGCACAGCACGGGGCTAGATGCAGAGTAATGCTCACTCTACTCTTTCCCTTTTAAACACTCCCAGGACAGGTACAACATAGTGCTGGATAATAAGTAAAACTCCTTCAAAACTGTCTTCATCAAACACTCCCAGGACAGATCCAGCACAGATAAGATAAAGAGTAAAGCTCTCTTTACACTATCCCCATCGGGTACTCCCAGGACAGATATACCAGAGGTTAGAGACACAGTAATGTTCCTTCACACCGTTCCCATCAAACACTCCCACGACTCGTCCAACATTGACTTGAATAAAATTCCATCCAGACTGCTCCCATATAGGCTGCTGAGTGTCTCCATACGTTAGTGTATCTGAAGCTGTGTGAGAGAAATCAGGTGAAGACTTGGGTCTGCAGACTTGTATCTGAAGCTTGGTTACCAGATTGTGATTTACAGAAGGCATCCTGGTGACAGCCATTTGCAACAGCAAATTTCACTTTGAACAAAATGTTCAGGGTTTTTCTTTGTTTTAACAGGAAAGAGGATAATAATCTGAAATAGACATTTCTGCTTAGTATACGGTGCATCATTTGCTTTAGTGGAAGTTTAAGTGCTAGGACACCAAGGTAACATGTAACAAGTTAGAAGTTATCAGAGCTATTCTGGGATTTTCTTGTTCACAAGGGTTTACAGAGTAGCCCTTCCCTGGATTGATGTTGCAATGTAATTGAGTTCAAAAGGCAATTCACTTCATTTTTATTCAGTCTCGCTTAATTTAATCAATTTACATGTAGGTTAGAAGGCTCTTAATTTTATAACACTTGACTCCTCTCAAAAATAAAAATGATATCCATCAGAACCAATTAAAACCCAGCAGGGTCAAAACCCTGAGCACTAGCCTTACATAATTCAAATGGTTTCATCTTATGAACTATGATTGTCAAAGTGTTGGTGATGTGCCTTTGTTTTAATATTTTTTACTCTGATAAAAAGTACCAGAAGTGATATCACCCACTTTAACAGACCGAAACACATAAATAGAAAGTGGAACAGAACATCGGAGGCTCACTGATGTTACCTAGCATGGTGACGAAACATCTGAGAACAAACCTTCCAGCTCAGCGAGCAAACTTACAACCTGAACCTGAAACTGAGCTACAAATCTTCTCAAAAGTTGAAACTTTTACTTATAAATCAATTTATTTTAAAAGATATTTCAGGCAAACAGTGCTAAGAAACATTATTCAATAATAGATGCTGTTCCACCTGTGACTTCTGTACCACTCACATCACTTCGCACTTCTGCGATGAATCCTTCTCTGTATTCGCCTGTCTACGTACTTTCTCTGTGGAACAAAGACAATTCTGGTAAAATAAACATTCACAATAATAATGTAAAATTTAGGTCATATTAAACGTTTAAAATGTACTGCTGTGAAACTGACACATAGAACATAGAACAATACAGCACAGAACAGGCCCTTCGGCCCACAATGCTGTGCCGAACATTTGTCCTAGTTTAAGCACCCATCCATGTACCTATCCAATTGCCGCTTAAAGGTCACCAATGATTCTGACTCTGCCAATCCCACAGGCAGCACATTCCATGCCCCCCACCACTCTCTGGGTAAAGAACCTACTCCTGACATCTCCCCTATACCTTCCACCCTTCACCTTTGACACAATTGAAACTTAGATTCCCTACAGTGTGGAAACAGGCCCTTTGGCCCAACAAGTCCACACCGACCCTCCGAAGAGTAACCCACCCAGACTCATTTCCCTCTGACTAATGCACCTAACAGTGTGGACAATTTGGCATGGACAATCCACCTGACCTGCACATCTTTGTGACTGTGGGAGGAAACTGGAGCACCCGGAGGAAGCCCATGCAGACACGGGCAGAATGTGCAAACTCCACACAGACAGTTGCCCGAGGATGGAATTGAACCTGGGACCCTGGTGCTGTGAGGCAGCAGTGCTAACCACTGAGCTACCATGCCGTGATGCAATAGATCAAACTCTTTCCATGCCACTTGCATCACACAGAATGCCAATAGACTAGATCCCTTCAAATTCATCATAATCCTACAGAATCCCAATGACCCATAGATTTCCCATTCACTCACTGCACTGAATCCCTATTCACAATCATCATACAGAACCTCAATGGACCAAATCTCTACTCATTTATTATACAAAATCCTAATGTGCAAGATAACTTCCTTATCATACTGATTATAGAGAGTTAAAACAAACAATATTCCTTTTTAATCATGTCCATCCGAAGAATCCCAATGGACCAGATTCCTTTCTAATCGCTCCCATCATATGGAATGTGAAAAGACCAGAACTCTTCCACATCATGCCCACAGAATCCCTCTGGATCAGAATTGTATATAGTGTATCGCTCATCAGATAGAATCGGAATGTACCAGGTCTGTTCCCAATCATACCCATCATTCAGAATTTCAATGGAGCAGATCTCCTTTCACTCTGATTATACAGAATCCCAATGAACCAAGTTCTTATTTATTCCCATCATGCAGAATCCCAGTGGACCAGATTCCTCTTTCCTCTCATCACACAAAATCCTAACTAATCAGATCCCTTTTATTTAGCTACTATCACACCAGATCCCTCCTTATTCACTCCCTCACATAATTCCATTGGACCAGTTCTCTTCCACATCATGCCCATTATACACAATCCATTTGTCCAGGTGCCTATTTACTCCTGTCCCAATGGACTCATCCTTAATAATTACTCAGAGAGGCCATGGCCAGTGGATATTTCTTGAGATGGAGGAAGGTTTGTAGCCAAATTTCCCAGGGGACTCTTGGTTTTCCTGATAAATATTAACGATCTGGATGGAGGGAAAATTTCAAAGCTTGCAGATGAGACCAAACATGAAAGAATTATAAACGGTGACAAGGACAGAGTAGGACTTCAGAAGGACAGTGACAAGTTGGTGAAATGGACAGTTAGGGAGCAGACTAAGTTCCATGCAGCCAAGTGTGAGGTGATGCACATTGGTCAGAGGAACGTTGAGAGACAATATAGATTAGGGGCTACAATTCCAAAGCTGGTACAGGAGCAGACAGACCTGGCTCTATGTGTTCACAGATCACTAAAGCTGGCAGGACAAGTGAAGAGAACAGTTAATAATGCTTGCAACATTCCCAGCTTTACTAATAGGAACATAGAGTATAAGAGCAGGGAGATGATGTTGAACTTGTACCTGTTAGACCTCAGCTAGTCTATTGTGTACAGTTGTTGGCTGTCCATTAAAGGAAACATTTGAATGGACTGGAGAGACTTCAGAAGAGATTTACAAGAATGGTGCCAGGAATTAGAATCTCCAGTTATAAGAATAGATTGAAAACGTAGGTACTGTTCTCTTTGGAGAGAAAAAGGCTGAGAGGAAGTATATTCCTGTCAGGGTGAAAGGGAAGGCTGGATGACTAAAGAAATTGAGGGTTTGGTTAAGAAAAAGAAGGAAGCATATGTAAGGTATTGACAGGATAGATCGAGTGAATCCTTAGAAGAGTATAAAGGCAGTAGGAGTACACTTAAGAGGGAAAACAGGAGGGCAAAAAGGGGACATGAGATAACTTTGGCAAATAGAATTAAGGAGAATCCAAAGGGTTTTTACAAATACATTAAGGACAAAAGGGTACATAGGGAGAGAATAGGGCCCCTCAAAGATCAGCAAGGCGGCCTTTGTGTGGAGTCACAGAAAATGGGGGAGATACTAAATGAATATTTTGCATCAGTATTTACTGTGGAAAAGGATATGGAAGATATAGACTGTAGGGAAATAGATGGTGACATCTTGCAAAATGTCCAGATTACAGAGGAGGAAGTGCTGGATGTCTTGAAACGGGTAAAGGTGGATAAATCCCCAGGACCTGATCAGGTGTACCCGAGAACACTGTGGGAAGCTAGAGAAGTGATTGCTGGGCCTCTTGCTGAGATATTTGTATCACCGATAGTCACAGGTGAGGTGCCCGAAGACTGGAGGTTGGCTAATGTGGTGCCACTGTTTAAGAAGGGCGGTAAAGACAAACCAGGGAACTACAGACCAGTGAGCCTGACCTCAGTGTTGGGCAAGTTGTTGGAAGGAATCCTGAGGGATTTGGAAAGGAAAGGACTGATTCGGGATAGTCAACATGGCTTTGTGCATGGGAAATCATGTCTCACAAACTTGATTAAGTTTTTTGAAGAAGTAACAAAGAGGATTGATGAGGGCAGAGTAGTAGATGTGATCTATATGGACTTCAGTAAGGCGTTCGACAAGGTTCCCCATGGGAGACTGTTTAACAAGGTTAGATCTCATGGAATACAGGGAGAACTAGCCATTTGGATACAGATCTGGCTCAAAGGTAGAAGACAGAGGGTGGTGGCAGAGGGTTGTTTGTCAGACTGGAGGCCTGTGACCAGTGGAGTGCCACAAGGATCGGTGCTGGGTCCACTACTTTTGTCATTCATATAAAAGATTTGGATGTGAGCATAAGAGGTACAGTTAGTAAGTTTGAAGATAACACCAAAATTGGAGGGGTAGTGGACAGCGAATAGGGTTTCCTCAGATTACAACAGGATCTGGACCAGATGGGCCAATGGGCTGAGAAGTGGCAGATGGAGTTTAATTCAGCTAAATGCGAGGTACTGCATTTTGGGAAAACAAATCTTAGCAGGACATATACACTTAATGGTAAGGTCCTAGGGAGTGTTGCTGAGCAAAGAGACCTTGGAGTGCAGGTTCATAGCTCCTTGAAAGTGGAGTCGCAGGTAGATAGGATAGTGAAGGTGGTGTTTGGTATGCCTTCCTTTATTGGTCAGAGTATTGAGTACAGGAGTTGGGAGATCATGTTGTAGCTGTACAGGACATTGGTTAGGCCACTGTTGGAATATTGCGTGCAATTCTGGTCTTCTTCCTATCGGAAAAATGTTGTGAAACTTGAAAGGGCTCAGAAAAGATTTACAAGGATGTTGCCAGAGTTGGAGGATTTGAGCTATAGGGAGAGGCTGATCAGGCTGGGGCTGTTTTCCCTGGAGTGTTAGAGGCTGAGGGGTGACCTTATAGAGGTTTATAAAATCATGAGGGACATGTTTAGGATAAATAGACAGTGTCTTTTCCTTGGGGAGGGGAGTCCAGAACTAGAGGGCATAAGTTTAGGGTGAGATGGGAAAGATATAAAAGAGACCTAAGGGGCAACTTTTTCACACAGAGGGTGGTACGTGTACGGAATGAGCTGCCAGAGGATGTGGTGGAGGCTGGTACAATTGCAATATTTAAGAGGCATTTGGATGGGTATATGAATAGGAAGGGTTTGGAGGGATATGGGCTGGGTGCTGGCAGTTGGGACTAGATTGGGTTGGGATATCTGGTCGGCATGGACGGGTTGGACCGAAGGGTCTGTTTCCGTGCTGTACATCTCTATGACTCTATGACTAAATTTGATTGAAGTTTTCAAAATCATGAGCAAGCCCAATACAGTTGATAGGGAGAAGCTATTCCCACTTATAACATGAACAACAATGAGAGGGGCGTAGATTTAAAGTGATGTGCAAACAGATGAAGGGTAATTCAAGAACATCCTTTTTCACAGCAAGTATTTAAGGAATGAAATGCATTTCCTGGAAGCATCAACTAAGGTAATCAAGAGGACATTGGACGATTATTTTGATAGAATGGTGGGCAGGGATATGGGTAAAAGGGAGGGGATTATGGTTATATAAATGACCTCTTGCTGCACCATAACAATTCTGTAATTCTGTGATCCATCAGAAAGAATCCTGGAGAAAGCGGGATGCTGGAAAAGTCAAAGTCAAAAAGGGTGGTGCTGGAAAAGCATAGCAAGTCAGGCAGCAGCTGAGTAGCAGGAGAGTCGACGTTTCAGGCATAAGCCTTTATCAGGATGCAGCAAGACCTGCTGTCCTTCTCCAGCACCACCCTTTTCAATAAATCACGTGATTAATAATCCAGAGGCCCAGGCTAATGTTCTGGGTCATTGGTTCAATCACACCACAACAGCTGGAGAAATTTGAATGCAAATAGTAATTCTGTAGTATAAAGAATGTCTCAGTAATCTGTCACCAATTGTTGTAAGAATCCATCTTGTTCATCAATGCCCTTTCGAGACTGAAATCTGCCAAAAGTAACCTGGCTTGTCCAACATGTGACACCAAACCTACAACAATGTGGTTGGCTCTTAATTGCCTTCTGAAATGGTTATGCAAGTTACTTAGCTCGAGGACAATATTAGGATGGGCAACAAATGCTGGCCTTTCCAGCAATGTCAACATCTCAAGAAAGATTAAAGAAAAAATACAGAATCTAAGTGGATCAGATCCCTTCCATGTCACCCTCATCACTTAGGATCCCAGTCAAACTGTTTTAAATCATTTTCCATTCAACCTTCTTGTGTAGAATTTCAATGGATCACCAGTTCCCTGGAACACTGATAGGAGTTTCAAGACACAAGTTAACACTGAACAACTGTAATCAAAAACACGAGGACCCAATGAGAATCTGTGCCTTCAAGGACATAGAAATGTTCCCACTAAGGAAGATAAACGTTAACCACAATGAATAAAACTTTGGGATTGATTACATTAAATTTATAATTAACTAGATTAACTAAAATGTGGACTAGTATTAATTGTGAGGACTCATAATTCATTTAGGTCATTCTAATGAATATATTTCAGCCCTGTAGCTTTAAAACAGCTGTAGGTCATATTCACCTGCTACTTTAGCTTTTTCAATTTTCACCAGACTTTCATACAGCTCCTTGATGGGATTCTTGCCCAAGGTGATAATCCCATGAAACCAGATCAGCAGCATTCGGTAACCATGCTCCTTATAACTGTTACTTCCTGCGTACAAAATGAAAATCAGACAGAGGAAGGCTCACCTCAGGATAATTCAGATTAATGTTAACACAAATTTGAAACTTTTAAATTCATTGAGTATTGTTATTCCTTCTCACTTTATGCTCAGGAATGCACAAACCAACATTGCAAAAGGTATTTTCACTCTGAATTTAATCTGTGCTCACTCTGCGTTGGGAGTGTTTGATGGCGACAGTTAGGAGGAAGGTTTACTCTATACCTAATCTAATGCCATATCCGTTCCAGGAATGCTTGATGGAAACAATACAGAAGGAGCTTTACACTGTATCTAACCCAATACTGTACCTATCCTGAGAAAGTTTCAGGCACAGAGTGTAGGGGAAGCTTTATTCTGTATCAAACGCCATGCTGTACCAGGGAGAGTTTGATTGGGGTATTGTAAGATCAAATGTTTCAATCGTTTCTGTCTTTTTCGTGGTGAAGCAGAAAGAACAGCAAATAAGCAACCAAGCTGGAAAATTGGCTGTCATCAAATGTGACTTCAAATGCATCAACAGAGTAATGTTCAAGATAGTGATTACCTGAACAGCCACTGATACCCATCCTTGACACAGACAGTCAGTCTCAGGTTGTTTTAAACTAAAGCAGGTCAGTTCTCAATTAATATTGAAGGCATTACTTTCTTTATCAATTGTCCCAATGTTTGTCCCAAATTTGCCTGACATCCCCCACTATTCAGTTGTAATTTTCTGCTCTTTGCTTCATGTACCTGTCCACTGAGTCTCCACAGCTTGGATGTGTTTCTTGGAGAAGTCCCAGTGCTCTGCCAACTTCTTCCAATCACCTGGCTTCAGGTGCTTTGTGGCCAAGTTCCAAAGCACAGAGCGGACATGACCCAGATTCTGCACATGGTTGAATGTGAGGTCCGGTACAGAGTCCCCCTGTCCTTCAGCTGTAACTTCTGAAGTATCCTAGGGAAAAGAGCAGAGGACATTTCAACCACAGTCTAGCACAGTCAGAGAGATGACAGTTATTGGAACTGGTGAAAGGTTTATATGGAGGTTCATGGGACTGGGCAGCATACTAAGTTATGCAGGGCTTATGCACACTCGAATTGACCAAAGCTGTCCATTATGACGTGTCCAATATCATGATTGGGTGCGTGTTCTCTTCAAATTATTTCCTATCTCATGTCACATAAATCAACTGAAATACTGGATATAACCTCACATCCATTTGTATCTATCAGTACCCTTTCTCAGTTTTTAGATTAGATTAGATTCCCTACAGTGTGGAAACAGGTCCTTCAGCCCAATAAGTCCACACCGACCCTCTGAAGAGTAACCCACCCAGACCCATTTCCCTCTGGCTAATGCACCTAACACTACGGGCAGTTTAGCATGGCCAAATCACCTAACCCGCGCATCTTTAGACTGTGGGAGGAAACCGGAGCACCCGGAGGAAACCCACGCAGACAGGAGGAGAATGTGCAAACTCCACACAGACAGTCACCCGAGGCTGGAATCAAACCTGACAGCAGTGCTAACCACTGAGCTACCATGCCGCCCCTTGACAGATTCCTGGCCAAAATAAAACTCATGAACCACCACATTTCAACCTGACCTGAAAACAAGAGCTGGTTTAGTTCAAACTTTCTACATTTCCTCTCGGCTCCATTATCAGGATTGGCCTAGATTTAGCCAGGGAAACACAGGATTTGACAGACAGATGCTGGTCTCCTCGAATGAGAAGGAAATACTGTCTGCTACAGCCCAATGGGTACTCGCTTTGCATCAGTCAGTAGGTCATGATTTCAATCCCCACTTGTTAGACCTGAATACAAAATCTAAACATAGCGTTCTAGTGTGACGCTGAGCCAGAGAGAAAACCCAGTAAATCTTGCAAATGACAAACTCATCTTGTATACTTCAGTATGGAGGAGCAGTATGAGCAGTACATTCATTTTCAAGTATTAGTTTTTTTAAAAATATATATATTTTCTTCTTGGAAAAAGAGCATTGCACTGTTGGAGGTGCTGTCTTTTGAGATAAATTGGAGATCCTGTCTGCTTTCTTAGTTGGACATAAGCAATCCCATGCACTATTCAGAGTCAGGGAGATTTTACCCAGATCCTGGCCAATATTATCCATCAACCAAGCAATTACAAACGTATGAATTGGGAGCAGAAATAAACTATTCAGGCCCTCCTGTGTGCTCTGCCATTAAATAAGCTCATGGCTGATTGGTTTGTGTTCTGAATTTCACATTCTCAACTAACCAAGACAATCTTTGACTGCTTTACCAAAGGGAAACTACCTGTCTCTGCCTTAAAAATACTCATGATCCCGCCTGCCCTACCTTCTGACGCAGAGTTCCAAAGTTGCACCATTCTTTGAGATAAAAGAATTCCTGTCATCCCTGTTTTAAAAGAAAGATCGTTAATTTTAAATGTGCCATAGTTCTGGACTCACACACAAGTGGAAACATCTTCTCCACATTCAACCTGTCAAGATCATTCAGGATCTTATCAACTTCAAAACAAATTATTGTCTGCTCTTCTGAATTCTCATCCAAACAGGCCTGAGCTATCCAGTCTTTCTGTATAAGATAACCACACATTTCAGGTAGCACACCATTTCAGCTTCACCATTTAAGCAAAGGCAGACCAGAGAGAATTAAGCATGAGGGGTGGTGTAGAAGGGAGGGTCTTAGATATTTGGGACATCGTGACCAATTTTGGGAAAGGACAATGTTCTCCAGAAGAGATGGCTTCACCTGAACAAACCTCCTGGATGAGAGAGTAAATAATGTAGTGAGGGTAGATTTAAACTTTTAAGCCAGGGAGATCATAGTCTTAGTCATAGAGATGTACGACATGGAAACAGACCCTTCGGTCCATCCCCTCCATGCCGACCAGACATCCCAACCCAATCTAGTCCCATCTGTCAGCACCCATCCCACCCACGTACCCATCCAGATGCCTTTTAAATGCTGCAATTGTCGCAGCCTCCACCACTTCCTCTAGCAGCCCACTCCACACACGCACCACTCCCTGCATGAAAAAGCTGCTCCCCCCCCCCCCAGGTCCCCCCCTCCCACATCTTTTCCCTCTTACCCCAAACCCATTCCCTCCAGTTCTGGACTCCCCACACTAGGGGAAAGACCCAGTGGCTTGTCAAATGGACGTAGTTTTGAATATACCAGAGAGGGCAAAAGAGAGAAGATGGTGAATGGAGGAAAAGGAAATGAAGGAAGACTTTAGTACTGACAGTGAACAAAGAAATGATCGTCTTCCAATGGGCAAGAAAGAGATAAGGGCAGCATTAAATAGAATGTTTTTAAATGCACAGAGTATAGTGATCAAAAGTGGGTGGCACGGTGGCACAGTGGTTAGCACTGCTGCCTCAGCCCCAGAGACCCGGGTTCAATTCCCGCCTCAGGCGACTGACTGTGTGGAGTTTGCACGTTCTCCCCGTGTCTGCGTGGGTTTTCTCCGGGTGCTCCGGTTTCCTCCCACAGTCCAAAGATGTGCAGGTCAGGTGAATTGGCCATGCTAAATTGCCCATAGTGTTAGGTAAGGGGTAGATGTAGGGGTATGGGTGGGTTACGCTTCGGCGGGGCAGTGTGGACTTGTTGGGCCGATGGGGCCTGTTTCCACACTGTAAGTAATCTAATCTAATCTAATCTAAAACTGGGGAACTGGAAGCAGAAATTGCTGTGGGTCAATATGACATAATAACATTGACAGAATAGGACTGGACACTTAATGTTAGTAGAAACAGAGTACAGGCCCATGAGAAATAAACTTGGGGTATCCAAAACTAGAGTATCCTGGATGACAAAGGATGTTGGTGAGAAAATATGAAAGAAAGAGGAGGCATGTGATGCATGCTGGGATAATAATAATAGCAATAAAAACCAGAAAGAGTCTCTCAATTGTAGGGAAAAGGCTAAGGCTAGAATAAGGAAAACTAAAAGCAAGAGGAAAGAGTGGCAGGATGTGCTAAAACAAAAAGTGAAATGTTCTTCAAACATATTAATAATAAAACATTAGTGAAGGATAGAGTGGGGCTCGTAAGGAAGGAGAGCTGTTTACTGAGGCAAAGGGTATGTTCGAGGTACTAAATGGATATTTTGCTTCTATCATGACCAAATTAGAAAATGGTGACAATGGCCCAGTTAAAAATGGGAGTGTTGAGCAACTGAATCATATCGATAAAGAAGAATAGGAGAATAGGAAAGAAGAGGGAAATCAGGAGGGCAAAACGGGGACATGAGATAGCTTTGGCAAATAGAATTAAGGAGAATCCAAAGGGTTTTTACAAATACATGAAGGACAAAAGGATAACTAGGGAGAGATTAGGGCCCCTCAAAGATCAGCAAGGCGGCCTTTGTGTGGAGCCACAAAAAATGGGGGAGATACTAAATGAGTATTTTGCATCAGTATTTACTGTGGAAAAGGATATGGAAGATATAGACTGTAGGGAAATAGATGGTGACATCTTTAAAAAAGTCCAGATTATGGAGGAGGAAGTGCTGGATGTCTTGAAACACATAAAGGTGGATAAATCTCCAGGACCTGATCAGGTGTACCCTAGAACTCTGTGGGAAGCTAGAGAAGTGATTGCTGGGCCTCTTGCTGAGATATTTGTATCATCGATAGTCACAGGTGAGGTGCCAGAAGACTGGAGGTTGGCAAATGTGGTGCCACTGTTTAAGAAATGTGGTAAGGGCAAACCAGGGAACTATAGATCGGTGAGCCTGACGTTGGTGGTGGGCAAGTTGTTGGAGCGAATCCTGAGGGACAGGATGTACATGTATTTGGAAAGGCAAGGACTGATTAGGGATAGTCAACATGGCTTTGTGCGTGGGAAATCATGTCTCACAAACTTAATTGAGTTTTTCGAAGAAGTAACAAAGAGGATTGATGAGGGCAGAGAGGTAGATGTGATCTATATGGACTTCAGTAAGGCCTTCGACAAGGTTCCCCATGGGAGACTGGTTAACAAGGTTAGATCTCCTGGAGTACAAGGAGAACTAGCCATTTGGATACAGAACTGGCTCAAAGGTAGAAGACAGAGCGTGGTGGTGGAGGGTTGTTTTTCAGACTGGAGGCCTGTGACCAGTGGAGTGCCACAAGGATCGGTGCTAGGTCCTCTACTTTTTGTCATTTACATAAATGATTTGGATGTGAACATATGAGGTATAGTTAGTAAGTTTGCAGATGACACCAAAATTGGAGGTGTAGTGGACAGCGAAGAGGGTTACCTCAGATTACAACAGGATCTTGACCAGATGGGCCAATGGGCTGAGACGTGGCAGATGGAGTTTAATTCAGATAAATGCGAGGTGCTGCATTTTGGGAAAACAAATCTTAGCAGGACTTATCCACTGAACGGTAATGTCCTAGGGAGTGTTGCTGAACAAAGAGACCTTGGAGTGCAGGTTCATAGCTCCTTGAAAGTGGAGTTGCAGGTAGATAGGATAGGGAAGGTGGTGTTTGGTATGCTTTCCTTTATTGGTCAGAGTATTGAGTACAGGAGTTGGGAGGTCATGTTATGGCTGTATAGGACATTAGTTAGGCCACTATTGGAATATTGTGTGCAATTCTGGTCTCCTTCCCATCGGAAAGATGTTGTGAAACTTGAAAGGGTTCAGAAAAGATTTATAAGGATGTTGCCAGGGTTGGAGGATTTGAGCTACAGGGAGAGGCTGAACAGGCTGGGGCTGTTTTCCCTGGAGCGTCGGAGGCTGAGGGGTGATCTTATAGAGGTTCACAAAATCATGAGGGTCACGGATAGGATAAATAGACAAAGTATTTTCCTTGGGTTGGGGGAGTCCAGAACTAGAGGGCATAGGTTTAGGGTGAGAGGGGAAAGATATAAAAGGGAAGTAAGGGGCAACATTTTCACCCAGAGGGTGGTACACGTATGGAATGAGCTGCCAGAGGAAGTGGTGGAGGCTGGTACAATTACAACATTTAAAAGGCATCTGGATGGGTATATGAATAGGAAGGGTTTAGAGGGATATGGGCCGGGTGTTGGCAGGTGGGATTCCATTGGGTTGTGATATCTGGTCGGCATGGACGGGTTGGACTGTACATCTGTTTCCGTGCTGTACATCTCTATGACTCTAAGAGGTGCTAGTACGACTGGCAGCATTTCAGGTAGAGAACCCGCCAGATCTGGGTAGGATGGATCCGAGATTGCAGACAGAGTCATGAGAGCCATCAGAAATTTTCCAGTCCTTTCTGAACACAGAATTAGTTGTCTGGGACTGGAGGATTGCAAATGTGACACCATTGTTTAAGGAAGGGGCAAAGGATAACTCAGGAAACTACAGTCTGATATTAATAGTGGGAAAACATATGAAGGCCATTATACGGGATAAGTATATTCTTAGAGCAAATTAACTTAATACGAGATAGTAAACGTGGCTTTGTCAAGGGCAAGTCACATCTGACAAATGTAATAGCTTTAGATCAGAGTGGAAACAGCCCTTTGGCCCAACCAGTCCACACCAACGAGTAACCCACCCAGACCCATTTCCCTCTGACTAATGCACCTAGCACTACGGGCAATTTAGCATAACCAAATCACCTAACCTGCACATCTTTGGACTGTGGGAGGAAACTGGAGCACCTGGAGGAAACCCACACAGACACTTGGAGAATGTGCAAACTCCACACAGACAGTCACCCGAGGCTGGAATCGAACCTGGGACCCTGGTGCTGGGAGGCAGCAGTGCTAACCACTGAGCCACCGAGTTCTTTGATGAGGTAACACAGGCAATGAATGAAGGTAGTGCTGTGGATGTTGTATATTTGAACTTTCAGAAAACACTTGATAGAGAGCCACATTACAGGTTGGTTAGCAAATTAAACATATTTGGGATTAATGGGTCCTTGACAACATGGATTAAAAGATGGCTCCAAGACAGGAAACAGAGGGTAGGCATAGACGGTCATTTCTCAGATTGGAGACGAGTTGAAAGTGGTGTTCCCCAGGGATCAGTGTTTTTCTGATTCATATGAATGATTTAGATTTGGATGTTTAGGGCAAAATCTCTAAATCTGCTGATGATCCTAAACTAGGGAGAATAGTGAATTGTGAGGATGATGCTGAGTGACTTCAGAGGGACATTGCTAAGTTGGCCAAATGGGCAGACACCTGGCAGATGAATTTCAATGCAGAGAAACATAAGGTTATTGTGTTTTGGGAGCTGTAACATGGAGAGACCATACAGGCTCAATGGGACAACTCTGAGGAGAATACAGGAGCAGAAGGACCTCAGGGTTCAAGTGGAGGATTCTCTGAAGGTGGCCAGGCAAGTTGAAATAGTTGTGAAGAAAGCTTTATATGATGGGCGGCATGGTGGTTCAGTGGTTAGCACTGCTGCCTCACAGCGTCAGGGACCCCAGGTTTGATTCCAGCCTCAGGCAACTGTTTGTGTGGAGTTATCTTTGAAAGTTAGCACTCAGGTGCATGGAGCTTGTAAGAAGGCCTATGGTATATTAGCGTTCATTAGCAGAGGGATTGAATTCAAGAGTCGTGAGGTGATGTTGCTGCTGTACAGGACTTTGGTTAGGCCACATTTGGAGTACTGTGTGCAGTTCTGGTCGCCTCACTTTAGGAAAGATGTGGAAGCTTTGGAGAGGGTGCAGAGAAGATTTACCAGGATGTTGCCTGGAATGGAGAATAGGTCGTACGAGGATAGGTTGAGAGTTCTCGGCCTTTTCTCATTGGAAGGGCGAAGGATGAGGGGTGACTTGATAGAGGTTTATAAGATGATCAGGGGAATAGATAGAGTAGACAGTCAGAAACTTTTTCCCCGGGTACAACAGAGTGTTACAAGGGGACATAAATTTAAGGTGAAGGGTGGAAGGTATAGGGGGGATGTCGGGGGTAGGTTCTTTACCCAGAGAGTGGTGGGGGGCATGGAATGCACTGCCTGTGGGATTGGCAGAGTCAGAATCATTGGCGACCTTTAAGCGGCAATTGGATAGGTACATGGATAGGTGCTTAAGCTAGGACAAATGTTCGGCACAACATCGTGGGCTGAAGGGCCTGTTCTGTGCTGTATTGTTCTATGTTCTATGTTCTATGTTTGCACATTCTTCCTGTGTCTGCGTGCGCTTCCTCTGAGTACTCCAGTTTACTCCCACAGTCACAAAGATGTGTAGGTTAGGTGAATTGGTCATGCTAAATTGCCCATAGTGTTCAGGGATGTGTAGGTTAGGTGCATTAGCCAGGGGTAAACGTAGAGTAATAGGGTAGAGGAATGGGTTTGGGTAGGTTACTCTTTGGAGGGTCAGTGTGGACTTGTTGGGGTGAAAATGGCCTGTTTCCACACTGTCGGGAATCTATGATAGTTCTATGATCTTTGGATTTATAAATAAAGGTATAGAGTATAAAAGCAAATCATTAGTCAGACCACATTTGGAGGACTGTGTTCAGTTCTGGTCACCTTATTTAAGGAAGGACGTTACTGCTCTGGAGAGAGTTCAAAGGAGATTTACTGGAATTACACCAGGAATGAGGGATTTTAAATACAAGGAAAGATTAGCGAGTTTGGGTTTATTCTCTATATGCAGAGAAAATAAAGTGGTGACCTTATTGAGATGCTCAAAATTATGAACAATGTTAACAGGGTAAAGAAGGATATTCCATTTCCCATTAATTGGTATGTCAGTAACTAGGGGACACAATTTAAAGATTGTCAGTAAGACAGCTAGGAGTGAGATGATGAGAAACTTCTTTACTGAGAGAGTTGTCAGGATTTGGAATGTACTGCCTGGGAGATTTCAGAGGAGGGTTGAAGAGATTTGGATATATGTTTGAAAGGGATGAATTCAGAGAGCTAAGGAGACAGGGCTAAGGAGACTAGCTTGGTGGTTGTTTTGGGAGCCATACAGACACAATCAGTCAAATGGCTTCTTTCCATACTGTAAAATTATATGATTCTATCAAACAAGCATGCAATAAGTTCTGGTGCACTCAGTAAGCCCTCATTCTATGACCAGATCAAAGAAAACCATCTTGAACATTCTCCAATGCACTTACATCCTTCTGACCAAAACTGCACACAGTATTCAAAATGTGGTCTCACAAGTGCCCTGTATAACTTAAACATAACCTCCTAATTTTTATATTCAATTCCTCAATTGCTTGCTGTACCTGCATACTAAATTTTCGGAACTCATATAAACCGGACCACATAGACCCCTCTGCACCTCACAATTCTGCAGTTGTTCCCTGTGTAAATAATACTGTTTGTTTATTCTTCCTACCAAAGAGGGTCGGTGTGGACTTGTTGGGCCGAAGGGCCTGTTTCCACACTATAGAGAGTCTAATGTAATCTAATCTAAAATAAAATTATATTCCTTCTGCTGGATTTTTGCCTGTCCCCTTTGTCTATATTGGTCAGCATCCTTGTTACATTACCTTAACAACAAACTTTCCTACCTATTTTTGTGTCATCTGAAAACTTAGCTACCAAACCTTCAAATCCCTCATGGAAGTCATTGATACAAACTGTAAAATATTGAGTGTCCATCACAGATCCCTACAGGACTCACCATTATCTGTATTCCCATTCAGAACCACGATTCCCTGATTTTTTTGTTTTCCTTCTCCACTTATGACACCTTTTTTCTCTTCGAACATCCGTTATTTATATGAGAAGTATCAATATATAAAAAGTTTCAGTTGTGGAGTTATAAATTAGCAATTCAATTTTTTTTTTGCATTTGGTCAAAACCAGTTTAATTATGCCAAACAGATATTTTCTTGTAAATGAAACAAAAAATAGGTACGCATTTTCTTTTATTCTGAATTAAACAGTCAGGTAGAATTGGGCAATTTGGTGGTTTAATCCAATTTTCATATTTGACATGATTCCGGGAATAGTGGCCTTGATTTCCAGAGCACCATGCCAATGAATCATGATACTAGATACTGCTATATTAAAATTGACATTATTGTCCAGAGATCATAAGTTGTACAATTTAAGTCCTTTTTCTCCCCTTCTAAACAATCACCCAGATTCGACCCTAATTTATTTCTTGGTATACTCAATGAGCCAGAGTGTCTGTTCCACACCCACCATCCTCTCCGCAGTTGCTGCCTCACATTAGAAAATTCACAGCACACTGCACCTCAAGAAAACTTACCAGATTCCTTGCGTTGAACCTCTCCATTTTTATAATCATGTCAATCAGAACAGCATGTTGGCTCCGCACAGCGAGATCCAGTGCTGTCTTCCCCTGCTATAGATGAAGTCAGAAGTCACTCCATTTCATTGTGACATATGGTTCTCCACCTTTCATCAGCCCGATGGGAAATGGCGCTGAGTTACAAGGAACAGCAGGTCAAAAGTTCCACCTACCCACTCACCTGCGCTGAGTTGCAGCTACATTTGGCAGTTACAAAATTACATGAAATTACATTTGGCAATATCCACAGAAGTGACAAAAAATTATGACGACAAACATAAAAGGGTAATGTTACTGAAACGGCAGCATACAAGGAAGATCAGGCCCCTTAGATGGTTCCAATGGTGGGAAGCTGATAGGGAGTAAATGGCAGGAATTCATCACTAAACTTGGCCAGCAGCGTGGGATTTTTTAGAGCGATTCACTTCAAGTTTAATTTATCAATACTGTTTTGACTCTCATTTTATGATTGGTTTCACACACAATCACCTGTTCGAGTGAAAATATGGCAAACTCATTTTGCAGATTTTATCACTTCCATTGCCTGTAGTTAAGGTCATTCAGACCAACAGTCCCAGGCAACCAGTAAGGCATTAAATCAACTCCAGCCTCCCCACGACTCTTGACCCACTCCAATTTGCCTATCGAACCATCAGATCCACGTCAGATGCCATTTCACTTGCCTTTCACTCTGCCCTAGAACATCTTGACACCAAGAATCCTACTTATTGACTACAGTTCAGCCTTCAACACTATTGTCCCCTCGAGACTGATTAGTAAACTTAGTGATCTCAGACTAAGCCCCACACTCTGCAACTGGATCCTCAGTTTCCTGACCCACAGACCACAATCAGTGAAGATTGGGGACAATATTTCATCCTCACTAACCCTCAACACTGGAGCCCCCCAGGGGTGCATACTCAGCCCCCTACTGTACTCACTGTATACCCATGACTGCGTCGCCAAATACCAGACTAATGCCATTACAAGTTTGCTGATGACACCATCATAGTTGGTCAAATCTCAGATGGCGATGAAACAGACTACAGACAGGAGGTTGAAGACCTAGAAAAATAGCGCACTGAGAACAACCTAGCTCTGAATGCCGGCAAAACCAAGGAACTCATTATTGACTTTCAGCGGGATGTTACTCATGCCCCCTACACATTAACAGCACAGAGGGGGAACGAGTGGAGAGTGTCAAGCTCCTGGGAGTGGTCATCCACAACAAGCTTTCTTGGACTCTCCATGTGGACGCACTGGTTACAAAGGCTCGACAACATCTTTTCTTCCTCAGGCAGCTGAGGAAATTTGGCATGATGGCAAATACCCTTGCCAACTTTTATAGGTGCGCCATCGAGAGCATTCTATCTGGATGTATCACTATCTGGTATGGCAACTGTACCATTCAAGATGGGGGACGGTTACAGAGAGTGGTGAGCTCGGCTCGGACAATCACAAAGGTCAACCTCCCATCTATAGAATCCATCTACCAGGCCCCGCTATCAAGGAAAGGCCGCCAGCATTCTCAAAGATCCATCCCACCCTGGCAATGTTTTTCTACAACCTCTACCATCGGGGAGAGGGTACAGAAGCCTGAACACACGCATCAGCCGGTTTCACAACAGTTTCTACCCTACTGTTGTTAGAATACTGAATGGACTCTCAAACTCTTAGCATTCGCCTGTCCCTGTGTTTTTGTTTTTGGCGCTGTTTACCTGTTATTTACTCTCTTTGCTACTTAACTCTGTGATCTGCCTGTATTGCTCACAAGACAAAGCTTTTCACTGGGCCTCGGTACATGTGACTATAAATTCAGTTCAATTCAAGGAACATAACTAGAATTATACCAGCAGGTCATTGAGACACCCCCTCGAACACAGAAGGTAAGTAAGTGCTTGGGGGCTCTTTACAATGAAGAAATAAAGAGTATAATAATTTTGCATGTCTCCAAGACCGATGGCTGAGGGAAGGAGCATATAAAGGCAAGGGGTGAATTTACAGATCATTGCGTGGGAACTCATTCACTGTGGATAATTGTTTTTAAGAGTTAAAACATACGACAGTACAGCACAGTACAGGCCCTTCTGCCCACAGCGGTACAGTACAGGCCCTTTGGCCCACAGTGGTACAGTACAGGCCCTTCGGTACAATACAGGCCCTTTGGCCCACAGTGGTACAGTCCAGGCCCTTCAGCCCACAGTGGTACAGTACAGGCCCTTCGGTACAATACAGGCCCTTCTGCCCACAGTGGTACAGTCCAGGCCCTTCAGCCCACAGTGGTACAGTCCAGGCCCTTCAGCCCACAGTGGTACAGTCCAGGCCCTTCTGCCCACAGTGGTACAGTCCAGGCCCTTCTGCCCACAGTGGTACAGTCCAGGCCCTTCTGCCCACAGTGGTACAGTCCAGGCCCTTCTGCCCACAGTGGTACAGTCCAGGCCCTTCTGCCCACAGTGGTACAGTACAGGCCCTTCGGCCCACAGTGGTACAGTCCAGGCCCTTCGGCCCACAGTGGTACAGTCCAGGCCCTTCGGCCCACAGTGGTACAGTCCAGGCCCTTCGGCCCACAGTGGTACAGTCCAGGCCCTTCGGCCCACAGTGGTACAGTACAGGCCCTTCAGCCCACAGTGGTACAGTACAGGCCCTCTGCCCACAGTGGTACAGTACAGGCCCTTCAGCCCACAGTGGTACAGTCCAGGCCCTTCAGCCCACAGCGGTACAGTCCAGGCCCTTCTGCCCACAGCGGTACAGTCCAGGCCCTTCGGCCCACAGTGGTACAGTCCAGGCCCTTCGGCCCACAGCGGTACAGTCCAGGCCCTTCAGCCCACAGCGGTACAGTCCAGGCCCTTCAGCCCACAGCGGTACAGTCCAGGCCCTTCAGCCCACAGCGGTACAGTCCAGGCCCTTCTGCCCACAGCGGTACAGTCCAGGCCCTTCTGCCCACAGCGGTACAGTCCAGGCCCTTCTGCCCACAGCGGTACAGTACAGGCCCTTCGGCCCACAGCGGTACAGTACAGGCCCTTCGGCCCACAGCGGTACAGTACAGGCCCTTCGGCCCACAGCGGTACAGTACAGGCCCTTCGGCCCACAGCGATACAGTACAGGCCCTTCGGCCCACAGCGATACAGTACAGGCCCTTCTGCCCACAGCGGTACAGTACAGGCCCTTCGGCCCACAGCGGTACAGTACAGGCCCTTCGGCCCACAGCGATACAGTCCAGGCCCTTCGGCCCACAGTGGTACAGTACAGACCCTTCGGCCCACGATGTTGTGCTGACCATTTATCTTAATCTGAGATCAATCTAACCCACACACCCCTCAATTTACTGCTGTCCATGTGCTTGTCCAACAGTCTCTGACTCTACTACCACCACTGGGAGTGCATTCCACACACCCACCACTCTGTGTAAAGAACCTCCCTCTGACATCTCCCCTATACCTTCATCCAATCACCTTAAAATTATGCCCCCTCGTGACAGCCGTTTCTGCCCTGGGGAAAAGTCTCTGTCTATCTTCTCTATCTCTGCCTCTCATTACCTTGTACAGCTCTATCAAGTCACCTCTCTTCCTTCTACTCTCCTTGTGAAAAGCACAAGTTCACTCAACCTGGCTTCGTAAGACAAGCCCTCCAATCTACCTCGACACTGTCCTATCCCCCCTAGTCCAGGAACTCCCCACATACGTTCGAGACACCACCCACGCCCTCCACCTCCTCCAAGACTTCCGTTTCCCCAGCCCCCAATGCCTCATCTTCACCACGGATATCCAATCCCTCTACACCTCCATCCGCCATGACCAGGGCCTCCAAGCCCTCCACTTTTTCCTCTCCAGACTTCCCAACAGTACCCTTCCACTGACACTCTCATTCGTTTGGCCGAACTGGTCCTCACCCTTAACAATTTCTCCTTTGAATCCTCCCACTTCCTCCAGACCAAAGGGGTAGCCATGGGCACACGTATGGGCCCCAGCTAAGCCTGTCTCTTTGTTGGCTACGTAGAACAGTTGATCTTCCGTAATTACACCGGCACCACTCCCCACCTCTTCCTCCGCTATATTGATGACTGCATTGGCGCCACCTCGTGCTCCCGTGAGGAGGTTGAGCAATTCATCAACTTCACCAACACATTCCACCCTGGCCTTAAATTTACCTGGACTAACTCTGACACCTCCCTCCCCTTCCTGGATCTCTCCATCTCCATTAATGACAACCGACTTGACACTGACATTTTTTACAAACCCACCGACTCCCACAGCTACCTGGATTATACCTCTTCCCAACCTACCTCTTGCAAAAATGCCATCCCGTATTCCCAATTCCTCCGCCTCCGCCGGATCTGCTCCCAGGAGGACCAGTTCCACCACAGAACACACCAGATGGCCTCCTTCTTTAGAGACCGCAATTTCCCTTCCCACGTGGTTAAAGATGCCCTCCAACACATCTCGTCCACATCCCGCACCTCCGCCCTCAGATCCCACCCCTCCAACCGTAACAAGGACAGAACCCCCCTGGTGCTCACCTTCCACCCTACCAGCCTTCGCATCAACCAAATCATCCGCCGACATTTCCGCCACCTCCAAACAGACCCCACTACCAGGGATATATTTCCCTCCCCACCCCTTTCCGCCTTCCGCAAAGACCATTCCCTCCGTGACTACCTGGAAGGTCCACGCCACAAACAACCCACCCTCCCATTCTGGCACTTTCCCCTGCCACCGCAGGAACTGTAAAACCTGTGCCCACACCTCCTCCCTCACCTCTATCCAAGGCCCGAAAGGAGCCTTCCACATCCATCAAAGTTTCACCTGCACATCCACTAATATCATTTATTGAATCCGTTGCTCCCGATGCGGTCTCCTCTACATTGGGGAGACTGGGCGCCTCCTAGCAGAGCGCTTTAGGGAACATCTCCGAGACACCCACACCAATCAACCACACCGCCCCGTGGCCCAACATTTCAACTCCCCCTCCCACTCTGCCGAGGACATGGAGGTCCTGGGCCTCCTTCACCGCCGCTCCCTCACCACCAGACACCTGGAGGAAGAACGCCTCATCTTCCGCCTCGGAACACTTCAACCCCAGGGCATCATTGTGGACTTCACCAGTTTCCTCATTTCCCCTTCCCCCACCTCACCCTCGTTCTAAACTTCCAGCTCAGTAACTGTCCCCATGACTTGTCCGGAGTTGTCCGACCTGCCTATCTCCTTTTCCACCTATCCACTCCACCCTCTCCTCCTTGACCTATCACCCTTCATCCCCTCCCCCACTCACCCATTGTAATCTATGCTACTTTCTCCCCACCCCCACCCTCCTCTAGCTTATCTCTCCACACTTCAGGCTCACTGCCTTTATTCCTGATGAAGGGCTTTTGCCCGAAACGTCGATTTCGAAGCTACTTGGATGCTGCCTGAACTTCTGTGCTCTTCCAGCATCACTAATCCAGAAGCCCTCCAATCCAGGCAGCATCCTGGTAAACCTCCTCTGCACCTTCTCTAAAGCATCTATGTCCTTTCAATAATGAGGCAACCAGAACTGGACACATTATTCCAAGTGTGGTCTACCCAGGGCTTTGTAGAGTTGCAGCAAAGGCTCACAGCTCTCAAACACAATCCCCCGTCAATGATAGCCAAAACACCATACACCTTAACAACACTATCAAACCCACACTTTTAATGAGAGCTTCATTTCGGTTCACCACACTTTATAAAACTCTCACCCCAATAATTAATACATTCACCATTTTTATACAATCAATTCATAGCCAATTAACATTTCCATTCACCTATTCCTGCATTCTGTTCGGTCTCAGGAATTCCTCAGACTATAATAGATGATAACATGAATACTTGGAGAGGCAAGAATTAATTCGAATAGTCAGTATAGCCTTGTCAGGGGGAGATCATTTCTAACTTATTTTTGATTGAATGTTTCGAGCAGGTGACTAAGTGTGTAGATGAGGGCAGACTTAAACTCAATGGTTTTTGACAAGGTATTCCATAGTAAAGTAGTTAAGAAACTAACAAACCACAGGATCCAGGATAATTTGGGAAACTGGAACCAGAACTGGCTTAATGGGAGGAAGCAGAGGGGTGTTCTTAGTGAGTAGGAGCCTGTGCCCAATGCCATTCCCCCAGCATTTGGTGTTGAGTCCCTTGTTGTTTGTGGTGTACATTAATGATCTAGACATGAATGTATGAGATATGATCAATACATTTGCAAATGACATGAAAATTGGTGGTGCACTAAATAGCCAGAAAGAAAGCTTCCGTTAACAGGATGATATAAATGGCTGGTCAGATTAAGCTGAACTTTGGCAAATAGAACTGGAAAAGTGTGAGGTGATGCATTTTGAGAGGGCTAACAAGGTAAGGGAATACGCATTAAGAAGTAGGACATTGGGAAGTAAAGAGTATCAAGGGAACACAAAGACAGATGGAGGGACAGATCGTGCTGAGGAAGCAGGGAGGCTGCAGATGAACTTGGACAGGCTAGAAGAGTAGGCAAAGAAGAGGCAGATGGAATATGACATGGGAAAGTGTGAGGTTATGTACTGTGCTGGGAAGAAGATTATTTTCTAAATGGAGAAAGGCTTCAGAAATCTGAAGCATAAGGAGATTTACAAGTCCAGTCCAGGATTCTCTTAAGGTTAACATGCAGATTTGGTTAGCAGTTAGGAAGGCAAATGCAATGTTAGCATTCATTTCAAGAGAGTTAGAATACAAGAACAAAGATGTAGCGCTGAACTGGTCACAACACATTTGGAATACTGTGAGCAGTTTTGGGCTCTGTTTCTAAGGAAGAATGTGCTGGCATTGGAGATGGTCCAGCGGAGGTTTACAAAAATGATCCTGGGGATGAAGGGCTTGTCATATGAGGAGCAGTAGAGGACTCTGGTCTGTACACAGTGGAGTTTAGAAGGACACGAGGGGATTTGATTAAAACTCACAGGCCTGGATAGAGTGGACTTGGAGAAGATGTTTAAGATGGAGGACTGGAAAAAGTTGTGAGAGGAAAAGCTGCTTTTTTTTAAGGTATTTTTCAGTGTTGGAGCTGATTTCCTCAAATTCTAGGAGCAGTAATTAATGTTTTATAAGCTGGGATGTTGTTTTGGAACCTGATCAGGTGTACCCGAGAACTCTGTGGGAAGCTAGAGAAGTGATTGCTGGGCCTCTTGCTGAGATATTTGTATCATTGATAGTCACAGGTGAGGTGCCGGAAGACTGGAGGTTGGCAAATGTGGTGCCATTGTTTAAGAAGGGCGGTAAAGACAAGCCAGGGAACTATAGACCGATGAGCCTGACGTCGGTGGTGGGCAAGTTGTTGGAGGGAATCCTGAGGGACAGGATGTACATGTATTTGGAAAGGCAAGGACTGATTAGGGATAGTCAACATGGCTTTGTGCGTGGGAAATCATGTCTCACAAACTTGATTTTTTAAAGAAGTAACAAAGAGGATTGATGAGGGCAGAGCAGTGGATGTGATCTTCAGTAAGGTGTTCGACAAGGTTCCCCATGGGAGACTGGTTAGCAAGGTTAGATCTCATGGAATACAGGGAAAACTAGCCATGTGAATACAGAACTGGCTCAAAGGTAGAAGACAGAGGGTGGTAGTGGAGGATTGTTTTTCAGACTGGAGGCCTGTGACCAGTGGAGTGCCACAAGGATCGGTGTTGGGCCCTCTACCTTTTGTCATTTACATAAATGATTTGGATGTGAGTATAAGAGGTACAGTTAGTAAGTTTGCAGATGACACCAAAATTGGAGGTGTAGTGGACAGTGAAGAGGGTTACCTCAGATTACAACAGGATCTGGACCAGATGGGCCAATGGGCTGAGACGTGGCAGATGGAGTTTAATTTAGATAAATGCGAGGTGCTGCATTTTGGAAAAGCAAATCTTAGCAGGACTTATACACTTAATGGTAAGGTCCCAGGGAGTGTTGCTGAACAAAGAGACCTTGGAGTGCAGGTTCATAGGTCCTTGAAAGTGGAGTCCCAGGTAGATAGGATAGTGAAGGTGGTGTTTGGTATGCTTTCCTTTATTGGTCAGAGTATTGAGTACAGGAGTTGGGAGGTCATGTTGCGGCTGTACAGGTCATTGGTTGGGCGAATTTTGGAATATTGCGTACAATTCTGGTCTCCTTCCTATCAGGAGGATGTTGTGAAACTTAAAAGGGTTCAGAAAAGATTTACAAGGATGTTGCCAGGTTTGGAGGATTTGAGCTACAGGGAGAGGCTGAACAGGCTGGGGCTGTTTTCCCTGGAGCGTCGGAGGCTGAGGGGTGACCTTATAGAGGTTTACAAAATTATGAGGGGCATGGATAGGGTAAATAGGCAAAGTCTTTTCCCTGGGGTGGGGGAGTCCAGAACTAGAGGGCATAGGTTTAGGGTGTGAGGGGAAAGATATAAAAGGGACCTAAAGGGCAACTTTTTAACCTCTAAGGTGGTGCGTGTATGGAATGAGCTGCCAGAGGAAGTGGTGGAGGCTGATACAATTATTGCATTTAAGAGGCATTTGGATGGGTATATGAATAGGAAGGGTTTGGAGGGATATGGGCTGGGTGCTGGCAGGTGGGACCGGATTGGGTTGGGATATCTGGGTCAGCATGGATGGGTTGGATCGAAGGGTCTGTTTCCATACTGTCCATCTCTCTGACTCGATGTTGTCTGACCCAGCAGTAACCTGCATAGCTGCTGCCTTTGCTGTTTGGCTGCAAGCATCTCTGGACATTGGAGTTTGTTCTAAAGAAAACAAACTATCACTGAAATTCACAGCTGACCTTCTAGGAAACTGTGTGGGGAAGCTCACAGGAGGGGACAGCTAACTGACCAGGTTTGAAATATAACCTTACTATTTCCATTTTGTATATCTGCAAGTGAATAGAGTGGGTTTTTTAATTATATGTTTTTATTGAGATCTGTCTCTTGATTAAAGTTTAAACATATAAAAGCAGAGGTACTAAGCTAGCCTGGAGCAGTCTTTTCAGAACAGTATGACTCTGCTATTTTCTGGTTCAGTCGATTGTTATTAGAGTGATGTGCTCTTCTTGTTGGATGCGGAAGATTAAGGAAAGATTCCACGTTACTGATGATTATGTCTGCAGGAACTGTGTTTGGTTGCAATCCTATCGGATCGCGTGGATCAGTTCGAGTGGCAGTTAGAGACAATGAGAAGTTTGCAGGAGTTAGGGGGTGCAATGGATGGCAGTACATTGAACACAGAGTTGGGAGGTCATGTTGCAGCTGTATAGGAGATTGGTTAAGCCACTTTTGGAATACTGTGTGCAATTCTAGTCTCCCAGCTACAGGAAGGATGTTGTAAAATGTGAAAGGGTTCAGAAAATATTTACAAGCATATTACCCAAACTATAGGGAGAGACAGACTGGGGCTATTTTCCTCGGAGCATTGGAGGCCGAGAGGTGATCTTATACAGGTTTATTAAATCATGATGACATGATAGGGTGAATAGACAAGGTCGTTCCCCTGGGGTGGGGGAGTCCAAACCTAGAGGGCATAGGTTTAAGGTGAGAGGGGAAAGATTTAAAAGGGACCGAAAGGGCAACATTTTGCATGTAGAGAATGAGCTGCCAGAGGAAGTGATGGAGGCTGGTACAATTACAACATTTAAAAGGAATTGGATGGGGTATGAATGGTTTGGAAGGGAATGGGTCAAAAACATGATGTTGGTAAAAGCACAGCAGATCAGGCAGCATCCAAAGAACAGGACAGTCGACAATTCAGGCATAAGTGCTTCATCAGAATGACGGAGTGATCCTCGAATTGTCAACTCTCCTGCTCTACAGATGCTGCCTGATCTGCTGTGCTTTTTCCAGTTCCATACTTTTCAACTCTGACTCTCCAGCATCTGCAGTCCTCCCTTTCTCATCGAGAGATATGGGCAAATGCTGGCAAATGGTACTAGATTTATTGATGCTGTGTGATTGTTATGGACGGGTTAGGTCAGAGGGTCTGTTTCGGTGCTGTACATCTCTTTGACTCTATGGCTGGAGTAAGAAAGACTAGAACAAAAGAGCACAGCCTCAGAATGAAGGAAGAGCCCTTAGAACTGAGAAGAGGAGCCGATGGGGATGGTCAGTCATTGCTACAGAGGTCTGTGGAGGCCAGGTCATTGAGTGTATTTAAGACAGAGAGGGAGGGAGGGAGGTTCTTGATGAGTGAGTGGAGGGAGGGAAGGCGGGAGAATGGGGGTTGATTGAATGGTGGAGGAGATTTGATGGGCCAAATGAACTAATTCTGCTCCATTATCTTATGGAGCTCAGTTTGTATGTCCCAAGATCCTTGAAGGCAGCAGAACAAGTACATAAGGTGGTGCAGAAGGCATACAAGATACTTGCTTTTATTAATCAAGGCACTGAAGACAAGAGCGAGGAGGTGCTTAATGACATGAGGGACATAGATCAAATGGATAGGGAGAAATCTTTCCCTTTAATAGAAGGGTCAATACTCAGGGAGCACATTTCTGTCTTTGTAAGTATTAAGAGTCATACCAGACTTGAAACGTTAACTCTTGTTGCCAGTTCTGCTGAGTTTCTCCAGCTTTTTTAGTGTTTGACACAGTCTTAATGTATGGCAAGGGAGGTTTTAAAGGGAATTTGAAGACAAAAATCAGATACCATAGGGTAGTGGCAATCTGGAATTCATTGCCTATAAGGGCAGTAGAGGCAGAACCCGGGAGGTTTTTAAGGAGTATTCAGATGAGAATTTGACCCAAGACAGCATTCAAGGCTATGGGCCAAGGGCAGCAAAATGGGATTTGAATAGATGCATGATTCATGACCTATTCAGGTCATGATAGGCTGGAGGGCCTTTGTTCACAGTGTTAAAAACTCTACCAGTTATCCGAGTGTCTGCAGCGCTCACGTATCATACAGTCTGACAGAATCTTAAATGCTGGTTTTGCCAATCGCCGTTACGTTTTGGAGTTGTATTGCTCCTCCTCACCTTATCCTGAAGCTGTAAATTAATGTTGGCTTTGAGAAGCATCTCCACAATTGTGAGCTGTCGCCTCTCCACTGCCAGGTGTAAAGCACTCTGCTGCCTCTGCAAATCGAAAGGAAACAGCACCCGTGACATAGAGAATATCCAAAGCAATGGTTCCTCTAAGCTGCATGCAATGCCCATGTGCAGCACATCTCTCAGCTACCACAGAGGCCATTCTCAAGTTACCCTGTTTCAGGTACTGCACAGGCAGACTGTGCAAAGTGTAAAATAGGCTGGCCGTTTGAATCACTAGGCTGCACACAACAAAAGAAAGAGAGGGATAATTAGTCCTAATGTGCCTGAAAATGGGAAAGCTGGATGGATGGAATAGAAAAAGAGGACTGAAGCACATTTATTATAGGTACATAAATTGCAGGATTGTCCATTTCACACACTCTCACATATTCAGGACAAGGATTACAGTGATATTCATTTGAGGGAGGCTAATTAGAAGCATGTATATTGTGGCTTTATGCATAATAGATGTGCATTACCTTATTACAGACAACAGACACAGACATAAACACACATTACAGCGGATTTTCCGACCTGAACTCTGAGTCCAAACACTGTCAATCAAACTTTTTATGATGTACTAGTTTCAGTGTGCCACCATTATCTTTATACAGGCAGCATTGTAAACGATTTTGACGAATCATAACGGTTTTTGAAACTACCTGAGGATAAATCTCTAGCCATTTCTGAGTTGTTGCATTATTAAAAGTCAGTTTTTATTATTCTTGTGAAAGAATACCCAGATTCTCCCTGTAATCCTTCCACCTTTCTCATGAACAATGGTTGCGAGATGCATGTGAACAGATTAATGGTAATGTCACTGGAATAGGCTAATGATCTGCAGATCAAATGGTCAAATTTGAGTTCAATAAAAAACTGGTATAAAAAACTAGCCTAATAGCAACCATGTAACCACTATCAATTGTTGTAAAAACCCATCTGTTCACCAATGTCCTTCAGGGAAGGTCTGGCCTACACATGACAGCAATGTGGCTCAATTTTAGCTGGCTTCGGGCTAATTAGGGCTGGGCAATAAATACTGGCTGGGACAACATTGCCCACATCCTATGAATAAATATAAAAAAACATAATGTGCCAAGTGTAACGCAGAAGGGTTTGAGCTAAAGGGAGAGGCTGAACAGGCTGGGGCTGTTTTCCCTGGAGTATCGGAGGCTGAGGGGTGATCTTACAGAGGTTTACAAAATCATGAGGGGCATGGATAGGGTAAATAAATAAGGTCTTTTCCCTGGGGTGGGTGAGTCCAGAACTAGAGGGGATAGGTTTAGGGTGAGAGGGGTAGGTTTTACAAGGGTTCTAAGGGTGGGGGGGGGGGGGGGGGGGGGGGGATGATGTGTGTATGGAATGAGCTCGAGGCTGGGACTATTACCACCTTTAAAAAGACATCTGGATGGATAGATGAACAGGAAGGGTTTAGAGGGGCATGGGCCAAGTGTTGAACAAATGGGAGTAGATTAGGTTAGGATATCTGGTCGGCTCAGACAGGTAAGACTGAAGGGTCTGCTTCCATGCCATACATCTCTATGACTGTATGACAACATCATGAATTTTCAGCATCATTTTAACAAACAAATTGAGGTAAATTCTGAGTTAGGTCCTGATTGTTCTATTAGATTCTCTCAGTGATTAACTAACAAGTTAATGGCCTTCAGAGCACTGATACATATTTCAAACTTGAACGCAGCAGTACAAATCTACCCCAACATTCCCTTCAAATAAAATAACCAACATCTATCCTGAAGCTTAAGATCCAGTGGAGATGAACCCACTGAAGCGCTGCTGGAGCACAGAGGATCAGTCTTTGAAAAACGATCTGATCTCTAAACCACAACCTGTTGATTGATAGCTTTGTTCAGGATAACTGTCCAAAAATAATCCTAATTACAGAAATGTCAGGGCAGTCTTGACCCAAGAATGAGAACCAGAAATCAGTGTCTTCACCACTTATTATCAACGGATGCAGGTACACCAATGAACATTACAATAAAAATGACTGTAAAACAAATTGGGGGAGCAAACAGGGCCTAGAAACTGGATGATTACATCGTGAAAACAAATCATACAAACATGGGAACAAGGATTATGAAGAGGCAAGAAGGCCCTTTGAGACTGATCTGCTATTTATTAACATCGCGGCTATGATCTTAAATCCAGCCTCCAGCCTACACCTGTTGACCTTTTTTGTTGAACTCATTTGGGATATTGCTGACTGGGCCCAGCATGTATTGCCCGTCCCCTAGTTGCCCTTGAGAAGATGGTAGTGAGCTCCCTTCTTAAACTGCTGCAGCCCATCTGCTGTGGGTTGACCCACCCTGCCATTAGTGACCCAGTAACATTGAGGGAACGGTGATATGTTTCCAAGTCAGCAAGGTGAGCGGCTTGGAGGGGAACTTGAAGATGGTGCTGTTCCCATGTATCTGCTACCCTTGTCCTTCTAGATGGAAGTAGTTGTGGGTTTTGAAGGTACTGTCTAAGAATCGTTGTGAATTCCTGTCGTGCTTTTTGTGGGTATTACACACTGATGCTGCTGATGTCGGAGGTGGAGGGAAATGGATGCTTGTGGATGCAATACCAATCACGCGGGCTGCTTTGTCCCTGATTGCATTAAGCTTCTTGAGTGTTATTGGAGCTGTACTCATCCAGGGCAAGTGGGGAGTATTCCCACACACTCCTGATCTGTGCCTTGTAGATGGTGGACAGGCTTTGGGGAGTCTGGGGGGGATTTATTTTTGTGATTTATAATTGCCCTCTCATCCACCTCCTTCCCCATTTTATGACATTCACTGAAACAGGAAAAATATCCGAAGCTGGATTTTTTAAAAATGAACTCAGTTATTAACCATTTCTCTCCAGTTGGCTTTTAGTGTATGAATTAAAGGTGCACAGTATCCAATATTCCCAAAAACATACGTGGTCACCGATGTTGATGTCACATCCAGCAGCTATCAGGAGCCTGACAATCTGAGCAAAATCGTGTTTCACTGCAAGATGGAGGCAGGCAAACTGTTAATGGTAAGATAAAATGACAGTTATTCTCAGTGTGTGAAACAGTCCTCTTTATTCATATTCTAACCTTACCCTCAGAAAGTCAGACCAAATCAGACACATTTAAACATCCATATATCCAAGCAATGGGAACTGGACCCATAGTCTGTGAAAGGGTAACTTCAAGATGCGTGGATTAATACAAAGTGTCACCGCGGACACAAGTAGTGTCCAGGATAGAGCAGGTTGACCATTCTGCAGCTCCTGGATCGTATCCCCAAATCCTTTTACTGCTTTTCAGAAATAACACTGGTCAATCTCTAATGCTTCATGGACAATAGAACACTACAGTGCAGTACAGGCCCTTCAGCCCTCGATGTTGCACGACCTGTGAAACCGATTCCAATTTGAAACCCACCTATCCTGCACTATTCTGTTTTCATCCATGTGTATGTCCAATGCCCATTTAAATGCCCTTGAAGTTGGCGAGTCTACCACTGTTGCAGGCAGTGCGTTCCACACCCTTACTCACTGAGTAAAGAATCTACATCTGACATCTGTCCTATATCTATCTTCCCTCAGTTTAAAGCTGTGTCCCCTTGTGCTAAGGAAAAATGCTCTCACTGTCCACCCTATCTAATCCTCTGATCATCTTGTATGTCTCTATTAAGTAATCTGTTAACCTTCTTCTCTCTAACGAAAACAGCCTCAAGTCCCTCAGCCTTTCATCCTAAGACCTTTCCTCCATACCAGGCAACATCTGAGTAAATCTCCTCTGCACCCTTTCCAATGCTTCCACGTCCTCCCATAATGCGGCAACCAGAACTGTATGTAATATTCCCAAGTGCAGCCACACTAGAGTTTTGTCCAGCTGTAACATGACCTCATGGCTCTGAAACTCAATCCCTCTGCTAACAAAAGCTAACCCACCATATGCCTTCTTAACAACCCTGTCAACCTGGGTGGCAACTTGCGTGGATCTTTGTCCACGTACACCAAGATCTCTCTGCTCATCCACACAATCAAGAATCTTACCAATAGCCCAATACTCTTTATTCCTGTTTCTCCTTCCAAAGTGAATCACCTCACACTTTTCTGCACTAAACTCCAATTACCACTTCTCAGCCCAGCTCTGCAGCTTATCTATGCCCATATGTAACCTGCAACATCCTTCTGCACTGTCCACAACTCCACCAACTTTAGTGTCATCCACAAATTTATTAATCCATCCTTCTACGCCCTCATCCAGGTCATTTATAAAAATGACCAATAGCAGTGGACCTAAAACAAATCCTTGCACTCCACCACTAATAACTGAACTCCAGGATGAACATTTCCCATCAACCACCACCCTCTGTCTTCTTTCAGCTAGCCAATATCTGATCCAAACCACTAAATCACCCTCAATCCCATGCCTCCATATTTTCTGCAGTAGCCTACCTTGGGGAACTTTATCAAACACTTTACACCACATCAAGTGCTTTACCCTCATTCACCTGTTTGGTCACCTTCTCAAAGAACTCAATAAAGTTTGTGAGGCACGACCTACCCTTCACAAAACCGTGCTGACTAAACAGTGCTGACTATCCCTAATCAAATTATTCTTTTCTAGATGATTATAAATCCTATCTCTTATAACCCTTTCAAAGTAAGGCTCACTGGTCTATAATTACCAGGATTGTCTCTACTCCCCTTCTTGACAAGGGGACAATGTTTGCTACCCTCCAATCTGTTGGTACTATTCCTGTCGCCAATGATGACATAAAGATCAAAGCTAAAAGCTTGATAATATCCTCCCTGGCTTCCCAGAGAATCCTAGGATAAATCCCATCCAGCCCAGGGGACTTATCTATTTTCACAATTTCCAGAATTGCTAACACCTCCTCCTTGTGAACCTGAATCCCATCTAGTCTAGTAACATGTATCTCAGTATTCTCCTCGACAACATTATTTTTCATCAGTGTTCACACAGGAAAAAGACATTCATTTAGCACCTCTCCTATCTCTTTGGACTCCACACACATCTTCCCACTACTATCTTTGATTGGCCCTAATCTTACTTTAGTCATTCTTTTAGTACTGACATACCTATAGATTCTTGATCCTACCTGGCAAAGACCTCTCATGTCCCTCCTGGCTCCTCTTAGCCCTCTCTTTTGGTCCTTCCTAGCTAACCTATAACACTCAAGCCATTTCATCTTTATGTAAACCTCCTTCTTCTTCTTGACAAGAGATTCAACGTCTTTAGTAAACTACGGTTCCCTCGCTCGACCACTCCCTCCCTGCCTGACAGGTACATACTTATCAAGGACACGCAGTCGCTGTTCCTTGAATAAGCTCCATATTTTAATTGTGCCCATCCCCTGCAGTTTCCTTCCCCATCCTAAATCTTGCCTCATTGCATCATAATTGCCTTCCCTTCAGCTATAAATCTTGACCTGCAGTATATACCTGTCCATTTCCATCACTAAGGTAAGCTTAACCAAACTGTGCTCACTATTATCAAAGTGGTCACCTACCTCTAAATCCAGTACCTGGCCAGGCCCATTACCCAGTACCAAATCTAATGTGGTCTTGTCTACATACTGTGTCAGGAAACCCTCCTGCACACATTGGACAAAAACTGACCTATCTAAGGTACTCGAACTATTTCCAGTCAATGTTAGGAAAGTTAAAGCCCCCATAACAACTACCCTGTTACTTTCACTCCTATCCACCTTTGCTATCCTTTCCTCTACATTTCCGGAACTTTTCAGAGGTCTTTTGAAAACTCCCAACAGGGTGACCTCTCCTTTCCTGTTTGTAACCTCAGCCTATACTACCTCAGTAGACAAGTCCTCATCAAACGTCCTTTCTGCCGCCATAATACTGACCTTGACTAACAATGTCACACCACCCCCTCTTTTACCACCTTCCCTGTTCCTACTGAAACATCTAAACCCCACCCCTGCAACAACCATTCCTGTCCCTGCTCCATCCATGTCTCCAAAACAGCCACAACATCAAAGTCCCAGGTACCAAGCCATGCTGCAAGTTCACCCACCTTATTCCGGATGCTCCTGGCGTTGAAGTAGACACACTTCAAACCACCTTCCTGCCTGCTGCCACACTCCTGCGACCTTGAAACCTTATTCATGACCTTACTACTCTCAACCTCCTGTACACTGGAGCTACAATTCCAGTTGCCTTCCCTCTGCTGAATTAGTTTAAATCTTTCTGAAAAGCATTAGCAAACCATCCCCCCCCCCCCCAGGATACTGGCACAGCTCTGGTTCAGTGTACACCATCCTGCTTTAGAGATTCTACCTACTCCAGAATGGGCCCCAATTACCAAGGTATCTGAATCATAGAACATAGAACATAGAAGAATACAGCGCAGTACAGGCCCTTCGGCCCTCGATGTTGCGCCGATCCAAGCCCACCTAACCTACACTAGCCCACTATCCTCCATATGCCTATCCAATGCCCGTTTAAATGCCCATAAAGAGGGAGAGTCCACCACTGCTACTGGCAGGGCATTCCATGAACTCACGACTCGCTGAGTAAAGAATCTACCCCTAACATCTGTCCTATACCTACCACCCCTTAATTTAAAGCTATGCCCCCTTGTAATAGCTGACTCCATACGTGGAAAAAGGTTCTCATGGTCAACCCTATCTAAACCCCTAATCATCTTGTACACCTCTATCAAGTCACCCCTAAACCTTCTTTTCTCCAATGAAAACAGCCCCATTTGCCTCAGCCTTTCCTCATAGGATCTTCCTACCATACCAGGCAACATCCTGGTAAACCTCCTCTGCCCCCGTTCCAGTGCCTCCACATCCTTCCTATAGTATGGCGACCAAAACTGCACACAATACTCCAGAAGCGGCCGCACCAGAGTCTTATACAACTGCAACATCAGGACCTCAGGACTGCGGAACTCAATTCCTCTACCAATAAAAGCCAGTACGCCATATGCCTTCTTCACCGCACTATTTACCTGGGTGGCAACTTTCAGAGATCTGTGTACATAGACACCAAGATCCCTCTGCTCTTCCACACTACCAAGTATCCGACCATTAGCCCAGTACCCCATCTTTTTGTTATTCTTACCAAAGTGAATCACCTCACACTTAGCTACATTGAACTCCATTTGCCACCTTTCTGCCCAGCTCTGCAGCTTATCTATATCCCGCTGTAACCTGCCACATCCTTCCTCACTGTCAACAACTCCACCGACTTTCGTATCATCCGCAAACTTGCTCACCCAATCCTTCCCTCCTGCACCATTCCTGTAGCCATATCTAGTTTAAACATCTAGTCTTCAATAACACAAAAGCAAAATATAATAGATAACGGAGATCTGAAATAAAAACTTAAAGTGCTATTGAAACTTAGCAGGCCGGGCAGCATTCATTGAGAAACAGCAATAACATTTTGAGATTAAGGTAATTGTTCTTCTGAAGAGTAGTCCTGGACTTGAAACAATAACTGTTTCTATCTCCACAATGCAGCCAGACCTGTTCATAATTATTATTTTTCATGGTTCAGCATCACCTAATATACAGGAGCGAAGTAGCTGGGCCTAACCCTGTCACCATCTCACATCTATGCACTTTAGCAATAATAGCCCCTGGAATGTGATCAGAAGTGGAAATTCAGGTTGATTTATATCTCATTCTTCTCTCGACATTTTTTTTAGCTCATTTTTGCTTGACTGAGATTAATTTATTCAATGCAGATTTGGAGACAAAAGCTGAGCTTATACAGTGGCACAGAAAGTTTCATTCTTACCTGACCCACTGCATTCACATCGATCCCTTTTTCCACCAATAAATGACAGACATCTTGATGTCCCTGTTTTACTGCATAGTGCAGAGCATTGAGGTTTTGCTGATTAAGGAAACAGGAATTAGACTTTTACCTGAACACAGCAAATCTACAGGTAATTACATGGTGATACTCGATATCTGTTCATCAAACATTGGCTCTGTATTGGTAAAATACTTAAATGGCAATTCTTCCACACCCACGAATCAGAGATGGCACTAATCCTTGCAGTATCCTCCTAGTCACTGGAAATTGAAGATGCAGGCACAGAGGTACAGCTGTAATTATTCTGCATATAGATCAGGCAATTCAAATCAGTAACATTGCTGTCAAGGAAGAACTCCTGGAGTGTGAAGGGAGACTGTTTTTTTGGATCAATACACCAAGGAACCAACTAGAGCCATTCCAGACTGGCTGTTGTATAGTTAGAAAGGAGTAATTCGCAATCTAGCGAGTGGGAAGAGTGACCTAATATGATGGAATCCTTCATTAAGATGGAGAGTAACACTGTAGATTCTGAGACAAAATTCCTAAATTTAAATAAAGGGAAGTACAATGGTATGAGGCACAAGTTGACTGTGATAAATTGAAGAGGAGAAAGTGAGGACTGCAGACGCTGAAGATCAGAGTCGAGACTGTGGCGCTGGAAAAACACAGCAGGTCAGGCAGCATCCGAGGAGCAGGAGAATCGACGTTTTGGGCATAAGCCCTTCATCAGAAATTAGGGGGGTGGGGGGGGGGGGGGGGGTGGGGAGATAAATGGGAGGGGGGGTGGGGTTGGAGGGAAGGTAGCTGGGAATGTGATAGGTAGATGAAGGTGGGGGTGAAAGTGATAGGTCGGAGAGGAGGGTGGAGCAGATAGATGGGAAAGATGGACAGGTCGAGAGGGCGGTGCCAAGTTGGAGGCTTAGGACTGGGATAAGGTGGGGGGAGGGAAATGATTAACCCGGCAAACTCCATGTTGATCCTGTGTGGTTGCAGGGTCCCCAGACAGAAAATGAAGGCGTTCTTCCTCCAGGTGTCAGGTGGTTAGGGTTTGGCGATGGAGGAGGCCCAGGATCTGCGTGTCCTGGTGGAGTGGGACGGGGGAGGAACATTACTTATAGGGGTGATGGTGGATGAGCAATGGCAATCATTCAGAGAGTGCATGGAGGAAGTGTAACAATTGTTGGTTGATTTCTGGCACAAAAATAAAGCAGGAAATATGGCCTGACCGTTGCTAATTTGGGAAATTAGTGAGAGGATTAGATCCAAGGAAAGTGAACACAAATTTGTCAAAAGCAGCAGCAGGAATGCACAAAGGGACTGACTACAAAAAGGAAAACAGAGTACCACAGAAAGCTTGTGGGAATATACAAGCCGATTGTAAAAGCTTCTATAGGTTTGATAAGAGAAAAAAAATTAATGAAGACAAATGTGGATCCTTTACAATCAGAAAGACGGGAAGTTATGATGGGAATCAAAGAAATGGCAGGCCAATTAAATACATATTTTGGTTCTGTCTTCATAAAGGACACAAATAACATCACAAAGAATGTTGGGGAGGACAGCGTCTAGTGAGAGGGAAGAACTGGAGGAAATCAGTATTGGTAGGGAAATGCTGTTGAGGAAATTGATTGGATTAAAGGCAGATATAACCTACTTCACCTGCTTTATAATCCACATCCCAGAGTATATAAGGTAGTAGCCCTAGAAATAATCGATGGGTTGGTGGTCACCTTTCAAGATTCTACAGACTGTAGAACAATTTCTATGGATTGCAGGGTAGGTAATGTAACCTCAACATTTTAAAAGGAGATAGAAAGAAAATGGGGAATTATAGAACATCGACCATAGAAAAGTACAGCACAGAACAGGCCCTTTGGCCCACGATGTTGTGCTGAGATTTAATCCTAATGTAAAATATAATAACTTAACCTACACACCCCTCAACTCACTGCTATCCATGTGCCTGTCCAGCAGTCGCTTAAATGTCCCCAATGACTCTGCTTCCATCACCATCACTGGCAATGCATTCCACGCATTCACAACTCTCTGTGTAAAGAACCTACCTCTGACACCTCCTTTATACCTTCATCCTAATAACTTCAAACTATGACTCCTCGTACCAGTCAATCCTGCCCTGGGGCAAAGTCTCTGGCTATTGACTCTCTATTCCTCTCATTTTCTTGTACACCTCGATCAGGTCTCCTTTCTTCCTCCTTCTCTCCAGAGAGAAAATTCCAAGCTTATTCAACCTTTCTTCATAAGGCAAGCCCTCCAGTCCTGGCAGCATCCTGGTAAACCTTCTTTGCACCCTCTCCAAAGCCTCTGTATCTTTCCTATAGTAGGGCGACCAGAACTGGACACAATATTCCAAGTGTGGTCTCACCAGGGACTTGTAGAGCTGCAGCAAAACCTCGTGACTCTTAAACTCGATCCCCCTGTTAATGAAAGCCAAAACACCATATGCTTTCTTTACAACCCTATCCACTTGGGTAGCAACTTTGAGGGATCTATGTACTTGCACACCCAGATCCCTCTGTTCCTCCACATTGCCAAAAATTATAGACTGGTTAATCTGACATCAGTAATGGGGAAAATGTTAGAGTCCACTATATAAGATATAATAGCACACAACTGGAAAATGGTGACAAGATTAGATGGAATTAGGATTTATGAAAGGAAAATCACACTTGACAAATCTACTGGAATTTTTTTAAGAACATAACTTTTACAATTGAACAGAGGAAGTGAATGGATGGGGTTTACTTGGCTTTTCTGAAGGCTGTTGATAAATTCCCACATGAGAGATTAGCGTATAAAATTAAAGCACATGGCTTTAGGAAAAATGTTAGCAAAAAGAAGCAAAGAGTAGGAATAAGTAGGTCATTATCTGCATGGAATCCAGTTTCTAGTGGGCTACTGCAGGGATCTGTGCCTTTACCCAGATATTCACAATATATATTGATTTAGAAGAAGGAACTAAATGGAACATCTCCAAATTTGCAGATGACACAAAGTTAGACGAGAGAATGAACTGTGAGGAGGATACAGAGATACTTCAACGTGACTTTGAAAACTTAAGTGAGTGGGCAAATGCATGTCAGGTAAAGTCTAATGTGGATAGCAAGACTGACAATCAATTACGATTACATTCAATAACAGAAAAATGAGGGGGGAAACTCATAGAAACCTATAAAATTCTAATAGGACTAGAGTAACTGTCAGAAGGATGTTCCCAATGACCAGGGATTCCTGAACCAGGGGTCACAGTCTAAGGACAGGCCATTTCAGACTGAGATGAGGAGAAATTTCTACACCCAAAGACTGGTGAGCCTGTGGAATTCTAAGCCACAGGAAGCAGCTAAAACCAAAGCATTAAATGTTTTCAAGAAGGAGTTAGATATAATTCTTAGGGCTCCGCGTATCAAAGATATGGGGAGAAAACAGGAACCGGGTACTGAGTTGGGTGATCAGCCTTGATTATACTGAATGGGTGGAACTGAAAAGCTGAATGGTTGAATTCCTACTCCTATTTACTATCTTTGTCTGTGATTGCTAAATCATACTTGATCCCAATTAAAATAATGCCTCACTTTTAAGATTTCCATCCTTGTTTTTAAATCCCTTTGTGACATTGCCCCTCCCTATTATTTGTAATCTCTTCACACCTGAACTCTCACCAAGATCTCTACACTGCCACATTTCTGATGCTTCCAGCCGTCCCCATTTCAGTCACTCCACAACTGGCAACTGTACCCTCTGTTATCAAGTTCTTTCAAAGTTCGAGAATTCACTCCCTCATCCTCTGCGGCTGTCTTCCCTCTTTTAAGTTGACCCCTTTGACCAAATGTGATCATTAGATATCTTAGATGTCAAATTTTGTTTGATAAAGTTCCATTGATGTGCCTTGGGATTTTCACTGCTTTAAAGATGTTGTATAAATGTAAGTGGTCAATGTTTACACTGTTATGTGGAACAGCTCTGTAGGATTACACTCCATACTCACACTATTCTTTGCTTTATGTTCTAGACCTATACTTAGACTGCTTCACATTTGTACTCACACTGCAATGCACGTTGATCTGACATTGGTTGTCGAGCAGCAATTTTACACAGTTGAAGTGACCCCCTTCCGCGGCAAGATGTAGGGCAGTTTGTCCAGCCTGAAACAAAATATTGGCAGACATGGAATGATATTCTTTAAAGTGCTTACAGGCGACAGTGGGAAACGAGTGAGGAAGAGTCTGGGAGAAATCAACTTGCTCACCATGACAGAGAAGGGGATCAAGAAGGTCAATAGGCAAGAAAGAGATAAGGCCAAGGTTAAAATTGTTGTATAGACATAAATGCATGGAGTATTGTGAAGAAAACTGGGGAACTGGAAGCAAACATTGCTCTGGAGGAGATGACATAGTAGCACTGACAAAAACATGACTCAAGCCAGAACAGGACTAGATACATAACATACTGCATTTTAATGCTTTTAGTAGAAACAGGAAGGATACAAAGGGAGGAGGTGTAGCCATCATGGTCAGAGATGGTATCATTGCCCTTGAACGAGATGCAGCTCCTTAAGTAGAATCTAAATGTTTGGAGGTAAGAAACAGAAGAGGAGCAGTGACCTTGTTGGGTAATTATATGTAAAATAATAGAGAGGAGGTAGGAGAGAGCATTTGCAGGCAGACTGTGGACATCTACAGGACAGGCAGGGTTGTGATAGTTGCTAATTTCAATTACCCAAGGGTAGACTGTGAAAAAGATAGATTGTGGAACACGGAAGGGGAGAAGTTCCTGCAATGTGTGCAGGACTACTTTTTGGAACAGTACATTTCCAGTATTACAAAGGAGGGAGCTGTGCTGGATATGGTTCAAGGGAATGAGGAAAGCCAAGTGAAGAATATCAGAGTGGGGGAGCATTTGGGAAATAGCAATCTTAATGTAATAAGGTTCAATATGTGATGATGCTGCTCCTTTAACAAGATTATGTTGCCCTTGGTTTTTTTTAGAGAGGTCATGAAAGACACAGACTCTGAAACATCTGGGGTTGAAGGGTTTTAGGGCTCATTTGATTATAGCTAATAGGCAAAAGGCTTTTACATTTTTTAAAAAGCACTTGCACATTGAACGGAAAGTAGCCAGTTTCCCCAGCTCAGCTTTTCTTGATTATATGTTTTAGTGAGATCTGTCTCTTGATTAATTTTTTAAAATATAAGCCTGGATTAAGTTAGCCTGGAGCAGTGTTTTTTTTTTAAGAGCAACAAGACTGTGCTATTTTTTGGGTCTGTAGATTGTGAAGGTACAAAGATGGTTTTTAGTAGAGTGATGTGCTCTTCCTATCGGATGTAGGAGTTTAGGATATAACCGTGTTACTGATGATTATATCTGCAGGAAGTGATTGCGAATCCTATCAGAACGCATGAATCACTTGGAGCGGCAGTTAGAGGCAATAAGGAATTTACAGGAGCTAGGGGATGTGATGGATCGCAGTGATAGGAAGGGAGAAAAGCTGCAGGTAGATGGATTAACTCCAGGAAGGGTAGGAGGGGTAGGCAGGTAGAGCAAGTGTCTCCTGTGGCTATTCCCATCTCAAACTAGTATATTGTGTTGCAAAATGTAGGAGGTGATGGACTTTCAGGGGAATGTAGCACAAACAGCCGAGTTTCTGGTACCGAGACTGACTCTATAAGATCATAAGACATAGGAGTGGAAGTAAGGCCATTCGGCCCATCGAGTCCACTCCGCCATTCAATCATGGCTGATGCGCATTTCAGCTCCACATACCAGCGTTCTCCCCGTAGCCCTTAATTCCTCTAGACAACAAGAATCTATCAATCTCGGCCTTGAAGACATTTAGCGTCCCGGCTTCCACTGCACTCCGTGGCAATGAATTCCACAGGCCCACCACTCTCTGGCTGAAGAAATGTCTCCGCATTTCTGTTCTGAAATGACCCCCTCTAATTCTAAGGCTGTGTCCACGGGTCCTCGTCTCCTCACCTAACAGAAACAATTTCCTAGCATCCACCTTTTCAAAGCCATGTATTATTTTGTACGTCTCTATTAGATCTCCCCTTAATCTTCTAAACTCCAACGAATACAATCCCAGTATCCTCAGCCGTTCCTCATATGCTAGACCTGTCATTCCAGGTCTATTTCAACTCTAATGCAATGAGGGGTACGTTGGGTTCCAAGAGATCGATTGTGTTAGGGGATTCTCTAGTTCGAGGTACAGACAGATGTTTCTGTGGCCAGCAGCGAAAAATCAGAATGGTGTGTTGCTTCCTTGGTGCCAGGATCAAGGATATCTAAGACAGGGTACAAAATGTTCTCAAAGGGGGGAGGGACCAGCAGGAGGTCATTATACACATTGAAACTAATTACATTGGAAGGGCAAAGATGAGATTCTGAAGGGAGAATATGAAAAGTTAGATAGGAATTTAAAAGGAGGTCCTCAAGGGTAGTAATTTCTGGATTACCCCCGGTGCTACGAGCGGGTGAGGGCAGGAGTAGGAGGATAGAGCAGATGAATGCATGGCTGAGGAGCTGGTGCAGGCATTTTTGGATCATTGGAATCTCTTCTGGGGTAGAAGTGACCTGTACAAGAGGATGGATTGCACCTGAATTGGAAGGGGACTAACATACTGGCTGGGAGATTTGCTAGAGCTGCTCGGGAGGATTTAAACCTAAGGAAGGAGGGAGGACTGGTACAGTTGGGAAAGGGAGCAAGTCAAACAGTCAGGGAAGGCAGGAACAAGATAGGACTGATAAACTAAACTGCATTTATTTCAATGCAAGGGGCCTAACAGGGAAGGCAGATGAACTCAGGGCATGGTTAGGGACATGGGACTGGGATATCATAGCAATTACAGAAACATGGCTCAGGGATGGACAGGACTGACAGCTTAATGTTCCAGGATACAAATGCTACAGGAAGGAGACAGAAAGGGAGGCAAGAGAGGAGGGGGAGTGGCATTTTTGATAAGGGATAGCATTACAGCTGTGCTGAGGGAGGATATTCCTGGAAATATATGCAGGGAGGTTATTTGGGTGGAACTGAGAAATAAGAAAGGGATGATCACCTTATTGTGATTGTATTATAGACCCCCCAATAGTCAGAGGGAAATTGAGAAACAAACTTGTAAGGAGAAAGTGAGGACAGCAGATGCTGGAGATGATAGTCGAGAGTGTGGTGCTGGAAAAGCACAGCAGGTCAGGCAGCATCCGAGGAGCAAGAGAATCAACATTTCGAGCACAAGCCCTTCATCAGAAACTGGGGGGAGGGAATGGAGAACAGATGGGAAGCTAGGAAAGTGATTGCTGGGCCTCTTGCTGAGATATTTGTATCATTGATAGTCACGGGTGAGGTGCCGGAAGACTGGAGGTTGGCAAACGTGGTGCCACTGTTTATGAAGGGCGGTAAAGACAAACCAGGGAACTGTAGACCAGTGAACCTGACCTCGGTGGTGGGCATGTTGTTGGAGGGAATCCTGAGGGACTGGATGTATACATCTAGAGAGGATGCATCCCCAGGTTGCTGAGAGAGTTAAGGGAGTAAATTATGGAGCCGTTGACAGAAATTTCCTCGGCTGATCTGAGTGTACAGGATTAATCCTGGAAGACTGGAGCACTGTAAATGTGAAACCGCAGTTTAAGAAAGGACTAAAGGATAACCCAGGGAACTACAGACCTGTCAGCCTGACATCAATAGTGGGAAAACTGATGGGAGGCCATCAGACAGGAGAAGGTAAATACACACACTGAGACCAAAAATGAGTTAATAATACTCACTAAAGGGCAGGTCATGTCTGACAAATTTACTCGAGTTCTTTGAAGGGGTTACACGCACAGTGGATGAGGGTAATGCTGTAGATTTTCAGAAAGCATTTGATACAGTACCCCATGGCAGTCTGGTTAGCAAATGAAAAGGGTTTGGGGTTGATGGGTCCTTGGCAACATGGATGAGACATTGGCTAAAAGACAGGAAACAGAGGGTACCAATAGATAGCCATTTCTCAGATTGGAGACAAGGTGAAAGTGGTGTCCCCAGGGATTGGTGTTGGGGACCCTTGCTTTTTCGGATTTTTATAAATGATTTGAGGTTGTACGTTGAGGGCAAAATCTCTAAATGTGTTGGTGATCCTAAGTTCAGGAAAATAGTGAATTGTGAGGACGATGCTGAGTGACTTCAGAGGGACATTGTTAAGTTGGCCAAATGGGCAGATGAATTCAATGCAGAGAAATATGACGTGTTGCATTTTGATAGATGAAACACAGAGACAATACAGGCTCAATGGTGTGATTTTCAAGGGACACAGGAGCAAGGGGACCTCAGGGTTCATGTGGATGAGTCTCTGAAGACAGCAGACAAGTTGAAACTGTTGTTGAAAAGGCTTATAGGACCCTTGGCAGAGAGTGTAGAAGCAAGGAAGTGGTGCTCTACCTCTATAAATCATTGGTCAAATCAGATTTGAGAGTATTGTGTTCAATTCTGGGCACCTTACTTAAGGAAAAATACCCTGGAGAGAGTTCAATGGAGAATTACACCAGAAATTAGGGAATTTTAGTAACAAGGAAAGATTAGAGCAACTGGACTAATTCTCTTTGGGGCAGAGAAAATTAAGAGGTGACCTTATTGAGACAGTCGAAGTTGTGAAAAGACTTGACAGGGTAAAGAAAGATGTTCTGTTTTCACTTGCTGATATGCCAGTAACTAGGGATCACAGTTTCAAGATTGTCAGCAATAAGGTGAGGAGTAAGATGAGGAGAAACGTCTTTACTCAGAGACCTGTTAGGATTTGGAATGCACTGCCTGGGAGATTGGTGCAGGCAGATTCCACAGGTTTCAAAAGACAGTTGAATATATGTTTGAAAGGGAGGAATTTCGAGGGCTGCAGAAATAGGGCTAGCAAGTGGGACCAGCTGGGAAATTCTGTCAGGAGCTGGTACAGACACGATGGGTGGAATGGCCTGCTTCTAAACTGTAAAATTCAATGATTCTACGCAATCCTAATCCAAACTATGAAGCAGCTACAACAGCATCATTGGGTGTGGTTATTTGAAACGTCATGTGTTTGCCCAAGAGGGTTGTTAAGTTTGCTCTGTGTAATGAATCTTGGAAAGGTGACATCTGCTGACAATTTCCACAGAATTACAGAACTGACCATCCTATCCCCAAGGAACATGGGTAGATCTGCACTTCAATGTGGTACTGAATCCCAAAGGGAAGAACCCTCCACCTCATTTGGCACTCATTCCCACAGAGCAAAAAACTCCATCTAATGTAGTACTGAGTCACACAGAGTAAATGAGCACCCCGCTGCACGATGCGAATCCCACTGAAGCAAGAGTGTAATACACTCTAAAACTCCAATCTGTAAATCGAAACAATCTTTACATTCTTAAAAATTTAATTAGGAGTTTAGACATTATAAGCATACATCAAACAACCACAGTTTCAGGCTAAAATGAATGTATAAGAAGTAATTTGAAAAGCTAATGGAATGTTTGTGACCAGTACAGCTACAATACTGCACAGTGGAAAACCAATTCTTAATGATGGAAACTACAAGGTACAAATCTACCTCCAAACACCTCCATGCAACACCTCCAGGGCAAATGGTCACATACGAACCTGTACATTGGTCCATCACTAACCTTGTTTTTGACCTCAGTGCAGACCCCCTCTATCAGATTCTCCAGCACGTGCACATGGCCCTGTCCCGCTGCCAAATGAATACTGCTATTTCCTTCCTGGGTTGGAAATGAAGTTTTAGAGACCTAATGTTAACCATGGGACAAATCATGTTGAGACCAGCAAGAATTTAGTATGGTGATGGGGAGGGGTCTGGCACCCACACCGAAAATACCTTGTCTTGAAACTGGTGGTCACAGCCGAGGGCATGAAGATGCATCACTACGTCCAACTGGCCATTTTCTGCAGCCAGTAGTAATGGCGTCTTTCCAGCCTAAAAAACAAAATGTGGTCCAGTAATTGAGACAAAAACACAGACATTCTGTGCATCGAATTGCATTGCTCAAGCATCCCAGCCACACAACACACATCCCCCTTTAATACCATCACATGTGGATAGGACTGGGAACAGCTCGGGATCTGAAAATGAAGAATATCAAGAAAGAAAGACACTAACTACCAGGGCAGTATCAACAAAACAAGAACATTGCAGGAGCTGAGAGAAGGGCATAAGTACAGGAGTGTGAGAGGACATTTCCGATTTTTATTCATCCACAGAATGAGGGCGTTACTGGATAGACCACTATTTATAGCCCATCCCTAATTGCCCAGAGGGCAGTTAAGAGTCAATCACATTGCTGTGGAGTCACACGTCGGTCAGGCCAGGTTAAGGACGGCAGTTTCCTTCGTGAGCCAAGTGGGCTTTTCTGATAATCAACAATGGAGTCGTAGTCATCACGAGACTCTTAATTCCAGATATTTACTGAATTCAAATTCAAATTGGAACCTGGTCCACAGAACCATACCTGGATCGTGCCACAAAGCCATTGCTTCCCAACTTCAGAGAACCTCCTCCAACAGAAGAGTGATACAAATGCCTCCTCGTTTATCACAGCAGAGGGGGTAGATTAAAGGATAGTTGCAGATAAGCAGGTCCCATTCACTTTGTCCTGTTTCTTACTGAGAATTGTGGAATGACAGAGTCAGTGAAACTAACAGTAAGCTGGGGAAATCCCTATTTAATACTCACACCATCATATCATACACACAGCAACAGAGTGTACAAGTATTACAGTATATGAAGGTTAATGAGCACCACAGCAGTGAACGTCTGGTTGGTAATAGCTCTCACCTCATCAGGTTCGTCCAGTGGGATCTCCTCTAGCTCCTCCATTGTGTAGCAGATAATATTCAGGTGTCCCTGGTGAGCAGCACAGTGGTGCATACTCTGTCCAATCTGAATAGAATCCAAATGAATGAATGCATAATAAATTCTTTCCAACTCGATTGTGTTACTGATTGTATTTTGATAATCCAGCTCTCTCACACAGTCACACCCCTGTATTACTGACGGCATTCTTACTAAAGAAAATTCATCTCCATCAGTCACTCAGTAATACCTCCTCCCAGTACCTTGTCATAGAGTCAGAGAGATGTACAGCATGGAAACAGACCCTTCGGTCCAACCCGTCCACACCGACCAGATCACCCAACCCAATCTAGTCCCACCTGCCAACACCCGGCCCATATCCCTCCAAACCCTTCCTATTCATATACCCATCCAAATGCCTCTTAAATGTTGTAATTGTACCAGCCCCCACCACATCCTCTGGCAGCTCATTCCATACACGTACCACCCTCTGTGTGAAAAAGTTGCCTCGTAGCTCTCTTTTATATCTTTCCCTTGCATAACGTATTGTAATGGCCTTTATCCAAAGCTTCAGATTTTGACACAATAACATCTTCACAAAAGCACTTTGTGTCCCACCATCAACACAAAATAAGACACAATGTTTAACAGAATTGGGGGCAACAGGTGAAAAGTAAAAATAATTTTATTTACATAATTTGGTCATTACCTTCAAATTTCATTCAAATATTCTGTCTCTCAAAGTATCCATCGTATTATTCAATGTTGCTTCAATGCTACTGTTAGTCCAGCTCCCTTCAGCTCAATAACCTTCCACCCCAGCATCATCGATAACTTCTGGTATCTTGACAGATATTCATCCAAATCCCTCACACTGGGAGAGTACTGGGGATGCTGGAAACTGGAAATAAAAACAGAAAGTGCTATCCCCTCCCCCAGATCTGGTAGCATCTATTATAATGTTTTTTTCAGATCTGAAGGGTGGTAGGTGTGTGATAAAATGGGTTAAGGGCGTTGCCATTTTAAGTCACCATTTGTTCTGAAGCTCATTTTTCTGTCCTGCAAGCTTGAAAAACATATCCATGAAAGAAGTGTCACTCCTGGTGAAGCAACAACACAGGATTACTTTCCATGTCAAACAGTAGAAGCGTCAAGTGACAGCCAGAATTAAGTGATCGTGCACCCAGTGAATCAGATCTAAGCTTTGCAGTTGTGAACAGTGATGGACAATTAAATGACTCATTGGAGGAATAGGCTCAACAAATATTCCTATCCTCAATAATATGGGGAGAGGGCTGCCCATGAATGTAAAATACGAGGCTAAAGCATCTTCAGCCCTCTCAGCCCTCTCCAGAGATTGTCACCATCACAACTTCAGCCAATTCGATCACTCCATGTGGTATCAAGATGGTTGTGGTCGTTGGGCGTCAGTCGTTTCAGCTCTCGGTCACCTCTGCACGAGATCCTCAAAGCAGTGTCCCATGCCCAAATATCTTCAGCTGATTCAGCAATGACCTTCCCTCCATCACTAGGTCAGAAGTGGGGACGTTTGCAGATGATTACACAATGTTCAGCACCATTCATAACTCCTCAGATGCTGAAGCAGTCCATGTCCAAACAGGGACAAAACCCAGACAATATCCTAACCTGCAATCTTCTTCCTGACCTCTCCGCCCCCACCCCCACTCCAGCCTATCACCCTCACCTTGACCTCCGTCCACCTATCGCATTTCCAACGCCCCTCCTCCCTACCTTTTATCTCAGCCTGCTGGACACACTTTCCTCATTCCTGATGAAGGGCTCATGCCCGAAACGTCGATTCTTGTGATCCTTGGATGCTGCCTGACCTGCTGCGCTTTTCCAGCACCACATTTTCAGCTCCGATCTCCTATATTAGGCTGACAAATGGCAAGTAACATTTGCACCACACAAGTGCCGAGCAATGACCATCTCAAACAACAGAAAATCTAGCTAACCTCTACTGACATTCAATTAGCACTACCATTGCTGAACTCTCCACTATCAACCTCTAATACCACTGACCAGAAACTGAACTAGACTAGCCACATAAATGAGGTAAAAACAATGACTGCAGATGCTGGAAACCAGATTCTGGATTAGTGGTGCTGGAAGAGCACAGCAGTTCAGGCAGCATCCAACGAGCTTCGAAATCGACGTTTCGGGCAAAAGCCCTTCATCAGGAATAAAGGCAGTGAGCCTGAAGCGTGGAGAGATAAGCTAGAGGAGGGTGGGGGTGGGGAGAAAGTAGTATAGAGTACAATGGGTGAGTGGGGGAGGGGATGAAGGTGATAGGTCTGGGAGGAGAGGGTGGAGTGGATAGGTGGAAAAGGAGATAGGCAGGTCGGACAAGTCCGGACAAGTCATGGGGACAGTTACTGAGCTGGAAGTTTGGAACTAGGATGAGGTGGGGGAAGGGGAAATGAGGAAACAAATACTGTGCTGACAGAACAGGTCAGAGATTGAGAACCCAGCCACATAAACAACCATTTACTCCCACCACCACTGATGCACTATAGCACCAAAGTGTACCATTTACAATGTGCAGCACAGAATTTTGTTAAATTTCCTTAGATATTTCAAACCCACACCATTACCATCTAGAAGGACCCGGGCAGCAGATACATTGGGAACATCGCCATCTACAAGATCCTCTCCAAACCAGTCACCATCCTGACTTTGAAATATGTCACTACTCCTTCAATGTTGCTAGCTCAAAATTCTGGCACTCCCTACCTAACAGCACATGGCCTTCAGCAGTTCAAGAAGGTCAAAACCACACAACACCAGGTTAGAGTCCAACAGGTTTAATTGGAAGCACACTAGCTTTCGGAGCGACGCTCCTTCATCAGGTGATAGTGGAGGGGTCAGTCCTAACGCACAGAATTTATCGCAAACATTTACAGTGTGATGTAACTGAAATGATACGTTGAAAAATACCTCGATTGTTTGTTCAAGAAGGTAGCATCTCGTGAATAAATAAAACAACTCATCTTCCAGCTCGACATTTTCTGGACCCATTAACTTCAGGCCACGAACTCTGCCCTCCACTTTGATTCCGTGTTTCGCCAGCTGGCCGTCTGTATTTTGTTTCAATGGCTTCTCTTTCTTTCAGAGAGAGTTATTCTTTACTTTGCCATTAACCCTCCAGGTGGACCAGGGCTTCCATGACTCGTACCTTTGCCTTTCGTTCAATGATATCATTGTCATTTAAACTTTCCCAACCTCTGACCTATTCCTGACCTTCCTTTTTCCTTATTGTGACCATCTCCCAACACATCTGCCCCCCCACCACCCCACACCCCATCACATTTTGAATTCTTTTCACTTCCAATGAACCATATTCGAGTTGAAACATTTACTCCCTTTCTTTCTCCATAGATGCTGCCAGACCTGCTGTGGTTTCCCAGTACTTTCTGTTTTCATTTTTTACATTTTTATTTGTAACCTCTGCACCCAGAGCTCCCATTCGAATAAATGTATCTCTACTGATGTTAAAGCAGCTCTCTCATGCAGTTAGTTGACAACAACTCTCTCAGTTCACCGTGTCACTATTTCTACTGATGTTAATCCAGTTTCCTCATTCTGCTACTCAGTATTTGTCTCCAGCACCGTGTGTCACTGACTGCGGCTCAATCCAGTTCCCTCACATGATTGGGCTCAGTATCTCATCACAGCTAGTTCATTTATTCCACTTGTGATGCTATAAGAAAGTAGAGCCATTTTGTGCCAAGAGACTGATGCAATTGCTTAATATTTGAATTTTGAGATGCTGTTTCGAACCTGCTTGTGAAACTATTCCAGTGCTGCTCTATACTCACGTCACCCCAGATAGGACTGCCATCTGGAAATTACCGAGTTCCTGATGGTAACCTTCGCTCCGGCATTGACTAGGATCTGTAAGAGTTGAAGATGGCCAAACCAGGCTGCGAGAAGGGCTGGTGTCATTCCAAACTACAAGTGAAGAAAAGTATTTTGCTTGAAATGTGCAATATTTATTCAGCTTATAGAAGAGCTGGTGTACTATATCGAAGATGTTTTATATCATGAGTCCTTGATTTTTAACATTGTTAATATTAAAGTTGTTCAACAGACCGTGACTAGAGTAATATGGAGTATGTGGAAACAAAAGGTCACAATGGGTTATTCACCAGCAACCAAATCTGGCCACCAATTACAACGGGCCCAGAAATCAAACAGCCTGCATTTTCCAACATCAGGTAAAGAAGAGAAAGAGGTAAAGTCTCTCATTGCAGAAAAAAAGGTCTTCCCATGTAAATAACAGTTAAAACCAGTTTAACAGCAGGGAGTATTACAACCACCATTTATCACTAACACATTTACAATATCAGAACTGGATGGTAAAACCTGCTCTCCAGAGTCAGCTCATGAAGCAAAAAGGGACTTCTTTGCATGCTGTCTGTTTTTATGACTGTCGTAAGTGTTAGCTAAGGGTGATGCCTATGAAACGGAGGACAAATCATTGACCTGGATATAAGAAAATGGGTGACTAGCAGCAGACTGAGACAGGATAATAGCAGTTACTCGTTTATTCATCGTTTAGATGGTGGGACAAAAGCTCCATATCCCCCACTGTGGGGCAGCACAGTGACTCAGGGGTTAGCGCTGCTGCCTCACAGCACCAAGGACTCAGGATTGATTTCAACCTCGGGTGACTGTCTGTGCGGAGTCCGTGCATTCACCCCTTGGCTGTGGGTTTCCTCCGGGTGCTCCAATCTCCTCCCACCATCCAAAGATGTGCAGGTCAGGTGAATTGCCATGTTAAATTGCCTGTAATGTTCAAGGATGTATCGGTTATGTGCATTAGTCAGAGATAAATATAGAATGATAGGGTAGGGGAATGGATCTTTGTGAGTTATTCTTTGGGGGGGGGTCGGTGTGGACTTGTTGGGCCAAAGGGTCAGTTTCCACACTGTAGGGAATCTGTGATTCTATTCCATGATTCTCTGATCCAAATATGTCCATGACACAAAGCTAGGCAGCATTGTAAGCAGTGTAGATGGACTGTGTACAAAAAGATTTTCAAAGATCAAGTGACTGAGCAAAACTGTAGCTAATGCATTTTAATAAATAAAGGCAAATGTCAATTTATTACACTCAAGGAAACTTCAATCACATGCAGCTTCCCTTGGGTTCAGGTGATGCCAGCAGTCTGTTCAGCCACAAGGATTAGCTTTGGACCTACACTACCACATGAGAGAAAGAGAGAGAGAGAAAGAAAGAGAGAGGAAATGAAAGAGAAAGACAGACAGAAAGAAAAAGAGAGAAAGAAAGCAAGAGAAAAACACCGAAAAAAAGAGAGAGAGAGAGATTGTTTGACTATTTCCCACATAAGCCAAGTCTTCCCTCAGTAGACACTTAAAACATTGTCCTCAAGCACATAATTATTAGTTTAAAACCCATCAACTCCACAGAGCTTTTACACTCTGTTATGAAGTTGAAGGTGTGTACTGTACCTTTAAGAAAGCGTGAAGCTGACCAATGAGGAGACACTAAGTGTACTGAACAATTTAAAGATGTAACATTCGGCTGTAAACTAGATACCCATTGTTTTCGCAGCAGTTCGAATTTAACCAGTTTAAATTATGCCCCAAGATATTGAACCAATGAGACGATCTGATGTTTGGGGTATAAAAATGCAGATAATTTAGACAGTTAGGCAGAGAAAGAGCACCTTCTGCCATCGAAAGACTGCTATTCAAAACACTCTCCAAAAGGTACCTTTTTCATATGAAACATCTTTGAAGTAGAAGACCAAAGACGACCCAGGGAGATCTACAAACAGATCGACACCGGAGACAATGGCCACTGCTTAGTTTTTTAAAAAATTGAGTTTCTGTAAATTTAATAGGGGCTTTATTGGATCAGTGGATTGTTATAGAGTGGGAGGGAGATAACAAATCTTTTAGAGAAAGGAGACTTAGAGCTGTAAATAGTTGGTTAATGTTCACTTCTGGAGTTAAAGAATAAAATTGTGTTTTTTTCTTTAAATAGTGGAATCTGGGTAGTTTTCTGTCACTCATACTTTAACAGATCACAAGGCAAAGTGAGCTTTTCTGGGTGTTTGGCTGAATTAGCAGAAAGGTTTATCGTTGTGTCCTAACAGTTTGGGGCTCAGGTCTGTGATTTGGACAGGTTAGACAGATCTAGGCTAACATCTGGATAGATTTGAACAGATTTGAGATACGAAAGATCCTAGCAGATTTAAACACTTGCTGATTAGTGTCCTAGATCTTTAAATAAAACATGGGTGATACAATTTGTTTAATTTTGCTGACTTATGGTTGGTTAATTTAAAAGTGAGAGAAATGGCTCTTAAAATTGCTAAAGAGGTTCTGGAGTTTGAAGACAATTCGCTAATTTGCCATGAAAGCTTAGAAAGAAAGAAAAAGACCATACTTTTAGAGGGTTTGGGAGTCACAGAACGAGAGGGCATCGGTTTAGGGTGAGGGGGGAAAGATATAAAAGAGACCTAAGGGGCAACTTTTTCACACAGAGGGTGGTACGTGTATGGAATGAGCTGCCAGAGGATGTGGTGGAGGCTGGTACAATTGCAACATTTAAGAGGCACTTGGATGTGTATATGAATAGGAAGGGTTTGGAGGGATATGGGCCGGGTGCTGGCAGGTGGGACTAGATTGGGTTGGGATATCTGGTTGGCATGGACAGGTTGGACCAAAGGGTCTGTTTCCATGCTGTACATCTCTATGACTCTATAATTAGCAAAGAAGTTAGAATTGGGCTTAACCCAGGACAAAACCAAAGCTGAAATTATGAGGAAGTTACGCTTACACTTAGCTGTGTCAGAGAAACGGACAAGTGCAGTAGTGTTAGAAAAACTTAAATTACAATTGAAGAAAATGGAGTTAGAAGATAAAGAGAGAGAGAGAGAGAGAGAGGAAAGGAAAGGGAGAGAGAAAGAGAGAGAATTTCAACTTCAGAAGTTGCGACTTAGTCAGCAAAGTCGTTAATAGGATGGAGATGAAGAGAGAAGGTAGTGATATACACAAATATGTTAAAATACTGTCACATTTTGATGAGAAAGATGTCGAAGCCTTCTTTATTTCATTTGAAAAACTGGCTAGGCAGATGGAGTGGTCAGAGGACTTACGGGTAATGCTAGTTCAGACTAAACTGGTCGGCAAAACTAGTGAGACATTTGCCGCACTGTCAGATGAGGGGTCAAGAGATTATAAAGAGGTTAAACAGGCTATTTTAGGTGCTTATGAATTGGTACCAGAAACACCTATTCAGCGGTTCAGAAACATAAAGAAGGAACCAGGTCAGACTTAGGTTGGATTCGAAAGTACTAAACGTCGTCATTTTGATAGATGGGTAAAAATAGATAAAACCTCCAGAGAGTTTATTCTGCTGGAGGTGTTGAAAAACTCACTTCCAGAGATGGTAAGAATTCATGTGGGTGAATAGAAAGTTCAAGAAGTGAGAAGAGCAGCAGAGAAGGCAGGTGAAAATACAGTGGTGCGTAAAGGAAAGGTCAGCTTCTGGTAAGAATAGAAATTGGGAGAAGGGGAGACCCTACACTACAAAACAACGAGTAGAGAACACTAGTAATTGTTTACCACAGGTTAAAAAAGAAGCCCAAGAGGGTGGGAAGGAAGTGTTTCCACTGTGGTAAAGTGGGATATGTGAAGTCACAGTGCTGGTCGTTAAAGAAAGGCACTCTGGGAAAAGATGTGGTAGAAGAAGCTAAACCAGTGGCATTAGTGAAGGTAGTAAAGGAAATCCCAAGAGGAGCCGAGGAGCTGCAGGGGAGTACACAGCCGAGGCAGGGGCTGGGTATGGAGTTAGTACCCGATCTGTACAAAGGATTCACCTCTGTGGGTAAAGTTTACTCAGAAGGAACAGGGGGAGAAGGGAAAGAAGTTATAATTTTGAGAGTTACAGGATCTAACCAGTCTCAAATAAAAAGAGATGAACATATTTGCACTCCAACCTGTTGCCCGAGACAGTGGTAATTTGGGATAGGCAGACAGAAATTTAGCATTCCCCGTGTAAGATCAGGTTGGAGTGCCAACTCAAGACTGGGGAAGTAACAGTGGGTGTGATTGACAGGGTGTCAGTTCCAGGAATTCAGTTTGTTCTTGGGAATGATTTGGCAGGATCCAAGGTGGGAATGACACCCTTTGTGGAGAAGCCCAAGGAAGACCAAAAAAGTGAGGAGTTAAAACAGAAATATCCTGGTATTTTCCCAGACTGTGTAGTAACAAGATCTCACTATCATAAGTCACAGCATGAAGCGAAAAATAAAGAGAAAGACGAAGGAGTTGAGGTTCAAGTTAGCGGATATTCTGTTTGACGTAACGGTGCAGGAAAAACCTGAACAGGCAGAGGGTCAGGCAGAAGTGTTTAGTCCTGAAAGGCTAAGGGACTTGCAACAGCAAGACAACACAATAAAAGGTATATATGTGGATACGTACCTCCGAAAAGGAGGCAGAGGATAATCATGAGGGTTATTATCTGAAAGACAGAACGCTAAGATGGAAATGGAGACCACGCCAAGTTAGTGCAGAGGAGAAATGGACCGAATTACACCAGATTGCGTTGCCAATAGTATACAGGCAGGAAGTGTTACGGGTAGCACATGAACTACCTGTAGGAGGTCACCTTGGAGTACAAGAGACTCATTTCTATTGGTCTGGAATGCACAAGGATGTGGTTACCTTTTGCTGTATATGTCATATATGCCAAATGGTAAGTAAGCCACAGGTGGTAATAAAAACCAGCACCTTTGTTGCTAATTTCCACATTCGAAGAACCTTTCACGCGGGTTATAATTGATTGTGTAGGTCCCCACCCGAGAACTAAAAGTGGGAACCAGTACTTGTTAACTATAATGGATGTGTCTATCAGATTTGTGCAGGCAATTCCATTACGGAGTATTAAGGCAAAAAGAGTGGCAGAGAAGTTAATAGCTTTCTTCATGTGGTATGGGCTACCCAGAGAGATTCAGTCAGCCCAAGGGGCTAGTTTTACTGCTCGGCTATTTAAGGAAGTGATGGCTAGCTTAGGTATACTTGACTTTAAATCCAGTGTGTATCATCCTGAATCCCAGGGAGCTTTGGAAAGGTGACATCAGACCCTGAAGAACATACTGTCAGGGTTACCTGAGTGATTGGGATAAAGGTATCCCATTCATATTGTTTGGCATTAGAGACTCCCCAAACTAATCTACTTGGTTTACTCACTTTGAGTTAATATTCAGACATGAAGTGAGAGGCCCTTTGAAATTAATTAAAGAGAAATTGACAGGACCAAAGTCAGAAGGGCCGGGTGCTGGCAGGTGGGATATCTGGTCGGTGTGGACGGGTTGGACCGAAGGGTCTGTTTCCGTGCTGTACATCTCTATGACTCTATGACTATCTCACACTTGGATTATGTATCGGAGGTGAAGGAGAGATTAAATCAGGTAGGTGAACTAGCTAAACAGCACCTGAAGAGGACACAACATAAAATGAAGCAGGTGGCAGATAAAAACTCTGAAGTTCAGACATTTTCCTGTAGGGATGACGTAGGAGTATTGTTAACAAATATAGGAGATCCCTTCAAAGCCAGGTTTAGTGGTCCCCGTCAAACTGAGAAAAAGATGAGTCAGATAAATTATCTGGTAAAGATGCTGGATAGGAAAAGAACTATCAGGTATGTCATGTGAATATGATGAAACCTTATTATAACAGACAGAACGAACTGGACAAACATGTATTAGTTACTACCCCACAGAGGAATCATATCCAAATACTGTGGAGTTTGATGGGCCTCCAAATATGTTATACAATGAGGAAGTCCTTGAGGAGTGGGATAGGGTAGTTTCAGGAACAAAGAACACAGTTGAAAGGTTTATTGCAGCAGTGTGAGGACATATGCAGGATAAAGGTGGGGAGGGCTAATGCTATTGTGCATAAGGTAGAAGAAGGGAATGCTGTTCCAATAAAACAACACCCCTACAGACTTAATCATTTCAAAGCCACACAGGTCCAGAAGGAAGTGGATGTGATGCACAACGAAGATATCATCAAACCGAGTCAGAGCGAGTGGGGTTCACCAATTGTATCAGTTCCCAAACCTTGACAGGACTCAACGATTTTGTGTGGATTATCACAAGGTCAACACCGTAACAAAATCAGACTCATATCCAATACCAAGATTAGAGAACTGTATAGAGAAAGTTGGACAAGCCAGTTACATTACAAAGTTGGACTTACTGCATGGTTATTGGCAGGTATCTTTATCACAGAAAACAAATGAAATTTCTGTGTTTGTAACCCCAAATGGACTATATCAATTCAAAGTGATGACCTTTGGAATGAAGAACATACCCACCACATTCCAAAGACTCATGAGCAGAGTTGTGGCTGGGTTAGCAATCTGTGCAGTCTATCTGGACGATGTGGTGATCTTTAGTGAGTCCTGGAAAGATCACATGGTACAAGTTGGCAGAGCTCTTCGAACAATTAAGAGAAGCCAAACTGGTAATAAACTTAAATAAAACGGAATTCGCAAAAGCAGAGGTGACATTCTTGAGACATGACACCGGTCGTGGAAGGTTGACCCCAACAACGCAAAGACAAAGGCCATTGGGGAATTTCCACAACCAACCTTGAAGGAAGAGGTCCTTCGATTTTTGGGACAAAGTGGATTTTACCAAACTTGTTCCAAACTTCAGTGGTGTAGTGGCACCGTTAACAATTTGCTGAAGAAGAATACAAAGTTTTGGTGGACAGAACAATGCCAGGAGGCATTTAACAATTTAAAAGCAGTATTAACCACCACGCCGGTTTTAGCTACACCAAACTTTTTGAAACCCTTCAAAGTTGCACTCGATGTGAACAGGAGCTGGAGCTATACTGCTATGGGAAGGTGATGATGGAATTGAACTGACAGTTGGTTTCTTTTTAAAGAAATTCAACACCCACCAGAGAATTAATGTTTATGACATGAACAATGTGTCGGAGACAGTTGTGTACAAGGATCACAATCCTCTTACATTCTTGGAACAATTTAAAGACAAGAATATGAGACTATTTTGTTGGAATCTTATGGAGTCAGAGATATACAGCATGGAAACAGACCCTTTGGTCCAACCCGTCCATGCTGACCCAGATATCCCAAACCAACCAAGTCCCACCTGCCAGCACCTGGCCCATATCCCTCCAAACCCTTCCTATTCATATACCCATCCAAATGCCTCTTAAATGTTGTAATTGCACCACATCCTCTGGCAGCTCATTCCATACACGTACCACCCTCTGTGTGAAAAAGTTGCCCCTTAGGTCTCTTTTATATCTTTCCCCTCTCACTTTAAACCTATGTCCTCTATTTATGGACTTCCCCATCCCAGGGTTATGTTACAGACTTTTGATTTGCAAATAGTACATTTTGTAGGTCGTAAGAATGTGATAGCAGATGCATTATCGCGGATTTAATGGATAATGTATAGACAAGATTGAACAGATACCTATATATGTGTGTGTGTGTGTGTATGTGTGCAGAAGTTAATAAGAACTTAGATTAATGTCCTATGTATTTTATAGTAATGGGATTAAGAAATAGAGAAAAAAAAAAGCCATCTTTTCATTAGGATGGTTCAACGTTTCTTAAGGGGGGAGGTGTTGTGAAGTGAAGGCGTGTACTGTACCTTTAAGAGAGAGTGAAAACTGAAAAGCTGGCAGGCATCCATCATGTGACTGACTAGCAGGCACTAAGTGTACTGGATAATTTAAAGATGTAACATTTGGCTGTAAACTAGATACCTCGTTGTTTTCACAGCAGTTTGAATTTAACCAGTTTAATTTATGTGCCAAGATACTAAAACCCAATTGAAGTTGGATTTTACTGTTTTGACAACATCGAACCAATGAGACGATCTGATGTTTGGGGTATAAAAAAACAGGTATTTTGACAGTTAGGGAGAGAAAGAGCACCTTCTGCCATTGAAAGACTGCTATTCAAAACACTCTCCAAAAGGTATCTTTTTCCTATGAAACATCTTTGAAGTAGAAGACTGAAGATGTCCCAGGGAGATCTACGGAGGAAGATTGACTCCAGAGACAACAGCTACTGTCTGGAGTTTCTGTAATTTAATAGGGGCTTTATTCGATCAGTAGACTGTTATAGAGTGGGAGGGAGATGACAAATCTTTTAGAGAAAGGAGACTTAGAGCTGTAAATAGATGTTGTTTAATGTTCACTTTTGAATTTGAAGAATAAAATTGTGTTTTTTCTTTAAATAGTCGAATTTGGGTAGTTTTCTGTCACTAATACTTTAACAGATCACAAGGCAAGGTGAGCTTTTCTGTGTGTTGGTTTAATTAGCAGAAAGGTTTACTACCGTGTCATAACAACTCATTGATACAGAGGAAAGCAACATTGAGGCACTGGAACGGGTGCAGAGGAGGTTTACCAGGATGTTGCCTGGTATGGTAGGAAGATCCTATGAGGAAAGGCTGAGGCACTTGGGGCTGTTTTCATTGGAGAAAAGAAGGTTTAGGGGTGACTTGATAGAGGTGTACAAGAAGATTAGGGGTTTAGATAGGGTTGACCATGAGAACCTTTTTCCACGTATGGAGTCAGCTATTACGAGGGGACATAGCTTTAAATTAAGGGGTGGTAGGTGTAGGACTGATGTTAGGGGTAGGTTCTTCACTCAGCGAGTCGTGAGTTCATGGAATGCCCTGCCAGTAGCAGTGGTGGACTCTCCCTCTTTATGGGCATTTAAACAGGCATTGGATAGGCATATGGAGGATAGTGGGCTAGTGTAGGTTAGGTGGGCTTGGATCGGCGCAACATCGAGGGCCGAAGGGCCTGTACTGCGCCGTATTGTTCTATCTTCTACGTTCTATGCTTACAACTCAGTGCTGCAAACAGGTTGGAACTATTTTGTGACTTTGGTTTAAAGCAGTATCTTTTTCAGGGCACAGTTCAAAATTACAGAACATTAAAAGGTGCTGTCTCAACAGCTGGTACATGACGTTCAATCGCAGAATATCATGATTGCACAGAATAGTAAAGCAGGTTGAGAGGGGTAAATATGTTATTCCAGTAACTGTGTTATGTTTACAGCATAAAACTGGCTGGAAATCACCTACCCAACTGAACAAGAACATTCAGTCAAAGATATAAAGGTGATTAACTTTCTACACGAGTTCCCTAACAAACACACCTTGTCCTCAATGTCCACATTTGCATTATGATCCAGTAAAAGCTTCAAGGCATCTTCATTTCCACCTGCAACTGCCCAGTGCAATGCTGTTCTGTTCTCCTGGACCAACACACAACATGAACACAACCTTCGAGGATGCAATAAGCCGAGCAGTTTCTTTAAATGATCAACCCCACGTACCTACCCCATCCCTCAACCCCACTTACCCAACCCGTCCCCCAACCCCACTTACCCACCCCGTCCCCCAACCCCACTTACCCACCCCGTCCCTCAACCCCACTTACCCACCCCGTCCCTCAACCCCACTTACCCACCCCGTCCCTCAACCCCACCTACCCACCACGTCCCTCAACCCCACCTACCCACCCCGTCCCTCAACCCCACTTACCCACCCCGTCCCTCAACCCCACTTACCCACCCCGTCCCTCAACCCCACTTACCCACCCCGTCCCTCAACCCCACTTACCCACCACATCCCTCAACCCCACTTACCCAACCCGTCCCCCAACCCCACTTACCTACCCCGTCCCCCAACCCCACTTACCCACCCCGTCCCTCAACCCCACTTACCCACCCCGTCCCTCAAACCCACCTACCCACCCCGTCCCTCAACCCCACCTACCCACCCCGTCCCTCAACCCCACTTACCCACCACATCCCTCAACCCCACTTACCCACCCCGTCCCTCAACCCCACTTACCCACCACATCCCTCAACCCCACGTACCTACCCCATCCCTCAACCCCATTTACCCACCACATCCCTCAACCCCATTTACCCACCACATCCCTCAACCCCACTTACCCACCCCGTCCCTCAACCCCATTTACCCACCACATCCCTCAACCCCACTTACCCTACCGGTCCCCCAACCCCACTTACCCACCCCCTCCCTCAACCCCACTTACCCACCCCCTCCCTCAACCCCACTTACCCACCCCATCCCTCAACCCCATGTACCCACCCCATCCCTCAACCCCACTTACCCACCCCGTCCCTCAACCCCACTTACCCACCTCGTCCCTCAACCCCATGTACCCACCCCCTCCCTCAACCCCACTTACCCACCTCGTCCCTCAACCCCATGTACCCACCCCGTCCCTCAACCCCATGTACCCACCCCGTCCCTCAACCCCATGTACCCACCCCGTCCCTCAACCCCACTTACCCACCACATCCCTCAACCCAACTTACACACCCCGTCCCTCAACCCCACTTACCCACCCCGTCCCTCAACCCCACCTACCCACCCCGTCCCTCAACCCCACCTACCCACCCCGTCCCTCAACCCCACCTACCCACCCCGTCCCCCAACCCCACTTACCCACCCCGTCCCTCAACCCCACTTACCCACCCCATCCCTCAACCCCACCTACCCACCCCCTCCCCCAACCCCACTTACCCACCCCGTCCCTCAACCCCACCTACCCACCCCCTCCCCCAACCCCACTTACCCACCCCGTCCCTCAACCCCACCTACCCACCCCCTCCCCCAACCCCACTTACCCACCCCGTCCCTCAACCCCACTTACCCACCCGATCCCACAACCCCACCTACCCACCCCATCCCTCAACCCCACCTACCCACCCCCTCCCCCAACCCCACCTACCCACCCCGTCCCTCAACCCCACTTACCCACCCGATCCCACAACCCCACATACCCACCCCATCCCACAACCCCACTTACCCACCCCATCCCACAACCCCACATACCCACCCCATCCCTCAACCCCACCTACCCACCCCCTCCCCCAACCCCACCTACCCACCCCGTCCCTCAACCCCATGTACCCACCCCATCCCACAACCCCACTTACCCACCCCATCCCTCAACCCCACTTACCCACCCCGTCCCTCAACCCCACTTACCCACCTCATCCTACAACCCCACTTACCCACCACATCCCTCAACCCCACTTACCCACCCCGTCCCACAACCCCATTACCTCATCACAATCCTCAACCCTCCCTCCTCCTATCAGCCGTGAACCCTCCCTCCTCATCCCCAACCCCAAACCTCCCTCCTCGTCCCAACCCCAAACCTCCCTCCTCGTCCCCAACCTCAAACCTCCCTCCTCGTCCCCAACCCCAAACCTCCCTCCTCGTCCCCAACCTCAAACCTCCCTCCTCGTCCCCAACCTCAAACCTCCCTCCTCGTCCCCATCCTCAAACCTCCCTCCTCGTCCCCATCCTCAAACCTCCCTCCTCGTCCCCATCCTCAAACCTCCCTCCTCGTCCCCATCCTCAAACCTCGCTCCTCGTCCCCATCCTCAAACCTCCCTCCTCGTCCCCAAACCCAAACCTCCCTCCTCATCCCCATCCTCAAACCTCGCTCCTCGTCCCCAACCCCAAACCTCCCTCCTCGTCCCCAACCCCAAAATTGCCTCCTCATCCCCAACCCCAAACCTCCCTCCTCGTCCCAACCCCAAACCTCCCTCCTCGTCCCCAACCCCAAACCTCCCTCCTCGTCCCCAACCCCAAACCTCCCTCCTCGTCCCCTACCCCAAACCTCCCTCCTCGTCCCCTACCCCAAACCTCCCTCCTCGTCCCCTACCCCAAACCTCCCTCCTCGTCCCCTACCCCAAACCTCCCTCCTCGTCCCCAACCCCAAACCTCCCTCCTCGTCCCCAACCTCAAACCTCCCTCCTCGTCCCCATCCTCAAACCTCGCTCCTCGTCCCCAACCCCAAACCTCCCTCCTCGTCCCCAACCCCAAAATTGCCTCCTCGTCCCCTACCCCAAACCTCCCTCCTCGTCCCCTACCCCAAACCTCCCTCCTCGTCCCCTACCCCAAACCTCCCTCCTCGTCCCCTACCCCAAACCTCCCTCCTCGTCCCCTACCCCAAACCTCCCTCCTCATCCCCTACCCCAAACCTCCCTCCTCGTCCCCAACCTCAAACCTGCCTCCTCATCCCCAACCCCAAACCTCCCTCCTCGTCCCCAACCCCAAACCTGCCTCCTCATCCCCAACCTCATACCTCCCTCCTCGTCCCCATCCTCAAACCTCCCTCCTCGTCCCCTACCCCAAACCTCCCTCCTCGTCCCCAACCCCAAACCTCCCTCCTCGTCCCCAACCTCAAACCTGCCTCCTCATCCCCAACCCCAAACCTCCCTCCTCGTCCCCAACCTCAAACCTGCCTCCTCATCCCCAACCTCAAACCTCCCTCCTCGTCCCCATCCTCAAACCTGCCGCTTCACCCAATCCCTTAACCCCATTATCTCATCACAACCCTCAACCCGCCACCTTCTCCCGTCCCTCAAACCCACCTCCCCCTCACCGTCCCTCATCCCCACCTCCCCTCACCGTCCCTCAACCCCACCTCCCCCTCACCGTCCCTCATCCCCACCTCCCCCTCACCGTCCCTCATCCCCACCTCCCCCTCACCGTCCCTCAACCTCACCTCCCCTCACCGTCCCTCAACCTCACCTCCCTCACCGTCCATCAACCCCACCTCCCCCTCACCGTCCCTCAACCCCACCTCCCCTCACCGTCCCTCAACCCCACCTCCCCTCACCGTCCCTCAACCCCACCTCCCCCTCACCGTCCCTCAAGCTCACCTCCCTCACCGTCCCTCAACCCCACCTCCCCCTCACCGTCCCTCAACCCCACCTCCCCCTCACCGTCCCTCAACCCCACCTCCCCCTCACCGTCCCTCATCCCCACCTCCCCCTCACCGTCCCTCAACCTCACCTCCCCCTCACCGTCCCTCATCCCCACCTCCCCTCACCGTCCCTCAACCTCACCTCCCCCTCACCGTCCCTCAACCTCACCTCCCTCACCGTCCCTCAACCTCACCTCCCCCTCACCGTCCCTCAACCCCACCTCCCCCTCACCTCCCCCTCACCTCCCCTCACCGTCCCTCAACCTCACCTCCCCTCCCTCACCTTCCCTCAACCCCACCTCCCCTCACCGTCCCTCAACCCCACCTCCCCTCACCGTCCCTCATCCCCACCTCCCCCGCACCGTCTCTCAACCTCACCTCCCCCTCACCGTCCCTCAACCCCACCTCCCCTCACCGTCCCTCAACCCCACCTCCCCCTCACCGTCCCTCAACCCCAGTCCCTGCACCGTCCCTCAACCCCACCTCCCCCTCACCGTCCCTCATCCCCACCTCCCCCTCACCGTCCCTCAACCTCACCTCCCCTCACCGTCCCTCAACCTCACCTCCCTCACCGTCCCTCAACCCCACCTCCCCCTCACCGTCCCTCAACCCCACCTCCCCTCACCGTCCCTCAACCTCACCTCCCCCTCACCGTCCCTCAACCCCACCTCCCCCGCACCGTCCCTCAACCCCACCTCCCCCTCACCGTCCCTCAACCCCACCTCCCCCTCACCGTCCCTCAACCTCACCTCCCCCTCACCGTCCCTCAACCCCACCTCCCCCTCACCGTCCCTCAACCCCACCTCCCCCTCACCGTCCCTCAACCCCACCTCCCCCTCACCGTCCCTCAACCTCACCTCCCTCACCGTCCCTCAACCCCACCTCCCCCTCACCGTCCCTCAACCCCACCTCCCCTCACCGTCCCTCAACCTCACCTCCCTCACCGTCCCTCATCCCCACCTCCCCTCACCGTCCCTCAACCTCACCTCCCCCTCACCGTCCTCAACCTCACCTCCCTCACCGTCCCTCAACCTCACCTCCCCCTCACCGTCCCTCAACCCCACCTCCCCCTCACCTCCCCTCACCGTCCCTCAACCTCACCTCCCTCACCTTCCCTCAACCCCACCTCCCCTCACCGTCCCTCAACCCCACCTCCCCTCACCGTCCCTCATCCCCACCTCCCCCGCACCGTCCCTCAACCTCACCTCCCCCTCACCGTCCCTCAACCCCACCTCCCCTCACCGTCCCTCAACCCCACCTCCCCCTCACCGTCCCTCAACCCCAGTCCCTGCACCGTCCCTCAACCCCACCTCCCCCTCACCGTCCCTCAACCCCACCTCCCCCTCACCGTCCCTCATCCCCACCTCCCCCTCACCGTCCCTCAACCCCACCTCCCCGCACCGTCCCTCAACCCCACCTCCCTCACCGTCCCTCAACCCCACCTCCCCTCACCGTCCCTCAACCCCACCTCCCCCACCGTCCCTCAAACCCACCTCCCCTCACCATCCCTCAACCCCACCTCCCCCTCACCGTCCCTCAACCCCACCTCCCCGCACCGTCCCTCAACCTCACCTCCCCTCACCGTCCCTCAACCCCACCTCCCTCACCGTCCCTCAAACTCACCTCCCCCTCACCGTCCCTCAACCCCACCTCCCCCTCACCGTCCCTCAACCCCACCTCCCCCTCACCGTCCCTCAACCCCACCTCCCCCTCACCGTCCCTCAACCTCACCTCCCCTCACCGTCCCTCAACCTCACCTCCCCTCACCGTCCCTCAACCCCACCTCCCCCTCACCGTCCCTCAACCTCACCTCCCCTCACCGTCCCTCAACCTCACCTCCCCTCACCGTCCCTCAACCCCACCTCCCTCACCGTCCCTCAACCCCACCTCCCTCACCGTCCCTCAACCCCACCTCCCCTCACCGTCCCTCAACCTCACCTCCCCTCACCGTCCCTCAACCCCACCTCCCTCACCGTCCCTCAACCCCACCTCCCCTCACCGTCCCTCAACCCCACCTCCCCCTCACCGTCCCTCAACCTCACCTCCCCTCACCGTCCCTCAACCCCACCTCCCCTCACCGTCCCTCATCCCCACCTCCCCCTCACCGTCCCTCAACCTCACCTCCCCTCACCGTCCCTCAACCTCACCTCCCTCACCGTCCATCAACCCCACCTCCCCCTCACCGTCCCTCAACCCCACCTCCCCTCACCGTCCCTCAACCCCACCTCCCCTCACCGTCCCTCAACCCCACCTCCCCCTCACCGTCCCTCAACCTCACCTCCCTCACCGTCCCTCAACCCCACCTCCCCCTCACCGTCCCTCAACCCCACCTCCCCTCACCGTCCCTCAACCTCACCTCCCCCTCACCGTCCCTCATCCCCACCTCCCCTCACCGTCCCTCAACCTCACCTCCCCCTCACCGTCCCTCAACCTCACCTCCCTCACCGTCCCTCAACCTCACCTCCCCCTCACCGTCCCTCAACCCCACCTCCCCCTCACCTCCCCCTCACCTCCCCTCACCGTCCCTCAACCTCACCTCCCCTCCCTCACCTTCCCTCAACCCCACCTCCCCTCACCGTCCCTCAACCCCACCTCCCCTCACCGTCCCTCATCCCCACCTCCCCCGCACCGTCTCTCAACCTCACCTCCCCCTCACCGTCCCTCAACCCCACCTCCCCTCACCGTCCCTCAACCCCACCTCCCCCTCACCGTCCCTCAACCCCAGTCCCTGCACCGTCCCTCAACCCCACCTCCCCCTCACCGTCCCTCATCCCCACCTCCCCCTCACCGTCCCTCAACCTCACCTCCCCTCACCGTCCCTCAACCTCACCTCCCTCACCGTCCCTCAACCCCACCTCCCCCTCACCGTCCCTCAACCCCACCTCCCCTCACCGTCCCTCAACCCCACCTCCCCTCACCGTCCCTCAACCCCACCTCCCCCGCACCGTCCCTCAACCCCACCTCCCCCTCACCGTCCCTCAACCCCACCTCCCCCTCACCGTCCCTCAACCTCACCTCCCCCTCACCGTCCCTCAACCCCACCTCCCCCTCACCGTCCCTCAACCCCACCTCCCCCTCACCGTCCCTCAACCCCACCTCCCCCTCACCGTCCCTCAACCTCACCTCCCTCACCGTCCCTCAACCCCACCTCCCCCTCACCGTCCCTCAACCCCACCTCCCCTCACCGTCCCTCAACCTCACCTCCCTCACCGTCCCTCATCCCCACCTCCCCTCACCGTCCCTCAACCTCACCTCCCCCTCACCGTCCTCAACCTCACCTCCCTCACCGTCCCTCAACCTCACCTCCCCCTCACCGTCCCTCAACCCCACCTCCCCCTCACCTCCCCTCACCGTCCCTCAACCTCACCTCCCTCACCTTCCCTCAACCCCACCTCCCCTCACCGTCCCTCAACCCCACCTCCCCTCACCGTCCCTCATCCCCACCTCCCCCGCACCGTCCCTCAACCTCACCTCCCCCTCACCGTCCCTCAACCCCACCTCCCCTCACCGTCCCTCAACCCCACCTCCCCCTCACCTCCCCCTCACCTCCCCTCACCGTCCCTCAACCCCAGTCCCTGCACCGTCCCTCAACCCCACCTCCCCCTCACCGTCCCTCAACCCCACCTCCCCCTCACCGTCCCTCATCCCCACCTCCCCCTCACCGTCCCTCAACCCCACCTCCCCGCACCGTCCCTCAACCCCACCTCCCTCACCGTCCCTCAACCCCACCTCCCCTCACCGTCCCTCAACCCCACCTCCCCCACCGTCCCTCAAACCCACCTCCCCTCACCATCCCTCAACCCCACCTCCCCCTCACCGTCCCTCAACCCCACCTCCCCGCACCGTCCCTCAACCTCACCTCCCCTCACCGTCCCTCAACCCCACCTCCCTCACCGTCCCTCAAACTCACCTCCCCCTCACCGTCCCTCAACCCCACCTCCCCCTCACCGTCCCTCAACCCCACCTCCCCCTCACCGTCCCTCAACCCCACCTCCCCCTCACCGTCCCTCAACCTCACCTCCCCCTCACCGTCCCTCATCCCCACCTCCCCTCACCGTCCCTCAACCTCACCTCCCCCTCACCGTCCCTCAACCTCACCTCCCTCACCGTCCCTCAACCTCACCTCCCCCTCACCGTCCCTCAACCCCACCTCCCCCTCACCTCCCCCTCACCTCCCCTCACCGTCCGTCAACCTCACCTCCCCTCCCTCACCTTCCCTCAACCCCACCTCCCCTCACCGTCCCTCAACCCCACCTCCCCTCACCGTCCCTCATCCCCACCTCCCCCGCACCGTCTCTCAACCTCACCTCCCCCTCACCGTCCCTCAACCCCACCTCCCCTCACCGTCCCTCAACCCCACCTCCCCCTCACCGTCCCTCAACCCCAGTCCCTGCACCGTCCCTCAACCCCACCTCCCCCTCACCGTCCCTCATCCCCACCTCCCCCTCACCGTCCCTCAACCTCACCTCCCCTCACCGTCCCTCAACCTCACCTCCCTCACCGTCCCTCAACCCCACCTCCCCCTCACCGTCCCTCAACCCCACCTCCCCTCACCGTCCCTCAACCTCACCTCCCCCTCACCGTCCCTCAACCCCACCTCCCCCTCACCGTCCCTCAACCCCACCTCCCCCTCACCGTCCCTCAAC